>NC_088214.1:14509805-14599202 GCF_036934945.1 Oncorhynchus masou masou
TTAACCACAGGGGTAATGCCTAACCTTAACCACACAGTAATTCCTAACCTTAACTATGCAGGGCTAATACCTAAGCTTAACCACACGGTAATGCCTAACCTTAACCACACAGTAATGCCTAACCTTAACCACACAGTAATTCCTAACCTTAACTATGCAGGGCTAATGCCTAACCTTAACCACACAGTAATTCCTAACCTTAACTATGCAGGGCTAATGCCTAACCTTAACCACACAGTAATTCCTAACCTTAACTATGCAGGGCTAATACCTAAGCTTAACCACACAGTAATTCCCAGCCTTAACTATGCAGGGCTAATACCTAAGCTTAACCACACAGTAATGCCTAACCTTAACCACACAGTAATGCCTAACATTAACCAGACAGGGGTAATGCCTAACCGAGACAGCCAAGTGACACGAACCTATCAGACGAGCTAAACTACTTCTATGCTCGCTTCGAGGCAAATAACAGTGAAACATGCATGAGAGCACCAGATGTACCGGAAGACTGTGATCACGCTCTCCGCAGCCAATGTGAATAAGACCTTAAGACAGGTCAACATTCACAAGGCCGCAGGGCCAGACAGATTACCAGGATGTGTACTGCGAGCATGTGCTGACCAACTAGCAAGTGTCTTCACTAACATTTTCAACCTCTCCCTGTCCGAGTCTGTAATACCAACATGTTTTAAGCAGACCACCATAGTGCCTGTGCCCAAGAACACTAAGGTAACCTGCCTAAATGATTACCGACCCATAGCACTCATGTCTGTAGCCATGAAGTGCTTTGAAAGGCTGGTCATGGCTCACATCAAAACTATCATCCCAGAAACCCTAGACCCACTCCAATTTGCATACCACCCCAACAGATCCACAGATGATGTAATCTCTATTGCTGCCCTTTCCCACCTGGACAGAAGAAACACCTATGTGAGAATGCTATTCATTGACTACAGCTCAGCGTTCAACACCATAGTGCCCTCAAAGCTCAACAACAAGTTAAAACTGGATCCTAGTCTTCCTGGTGGTAAGGGTAGTTAACAACACATCTGCCACGCTGATCCTCAACACAGGGGCCCCTCAGAGGTGCGTGCTCAGTCCCCTCCTCTACTCCCTGTCACTCATGACTGCACGGCCAGTTACAACTCCAACACCATCATTACATTTTCCGATGACAACGAGACAGCCTATAAGGAGGAGGTAAGAGACCTGGTTGTGTGGTGCCAGGACACCAACCTCTCCCTCAATGTGATCAAGACAAAGGAGATGATTGTGGACTACAGGAAAAAGAGGACCAAGCACTCCCCCATTCTCATTGATGGGGTTGCAGTGGAGCAGGTTGAGAGCTTCAAGTTCCTTGGTGTCCACATCACCATCAAACTAACATGGTCCAAGCACACCAAGATAGTCGTGAAGAGGGAACGACAAAACCTATTCCCCCTCAGGAGACTGAAAAGATTTGGCATGGGTCCTCAGATCCTCAAAAGGTTCTACAGCTGCACCATCGAGTGCACTGGTTGCATTACTGCCTGGTATGGCAACTGCTCGGCCTCTGACCACAAGGCACTACAGAGGGTATTGTGAACGCCCCAGTACATCACTGGAGCCAAGCTTCTTGCCATCCAGGACCTCTATACCAGGCGGTGTCAGAGGAAGGCCCTAAAAATTGTCAAAGACTTCAGCCACCCTAGTCATAGACTGTTCTCTCTGCTACCGCGGTACTGGAGCGCCAAGTCTAGGTCCAAGGGGCCTCTATACAGCTTCTACCCCCAAGCCATAAGACTCCTGAACATCTAGTCAAATGGCTACCCAAACTATTTGCATTGCCCTTCCACCTCCACACCACTGCCACTCTCTGTTATCATTTATGCATAGTCACTCTAATAACTCTACCTACATGTACATACAACCTCAACTAACCGGTGCCCCCACACATTGACTCTGTATCGGCACCCCTCTGTATATATTGTTATTTTTTTACTTCTGCTATTTAATTACTTGTTACTTGTATCTCTTATTCTAATCCAATTTTTTTAACCTGCACTGTTGGTTAACAGCTCGTAAGTAAGCATTTCACTGTAAGGTGAAACCTGTTCTATTCGGCGCAAGTGACTAATAACATTTGATTTGATTTAATGTCTTATCTTAACCTCACAAGTGTAATGCCTAACCATAACCACACAGGGGTACTGCCTAACCTTAACCACACAGGGGCAATGCCTAACCTTAACCACACAGGGGCAATGCCTAACCTTAACCACACAGGGGCAATGCCTAACCTTAACCACACAGGGGCAATGCCTAACCTTAACCACACAGGGGTACTGTCTAACCTTAACTTTGTAATTTGAATTGACTTTGTATATAGGCTGTCAGTTGGTTCTCAATAACCTGTTTGGCTGGATGGATAGGAAGAATAGACCACATTTATTTTTCTGTCCACACCCATCCTCTCTGGAACTGCCAGCGTTCTTCTCACCGATAGACAAAGCACAGCACAAACTCACATTTTCTGATTTGATACACAATTGAGCTCTTTGCTTCAGTTGTGAAACCGGCAGTGGTCTGGCCGACATTTGACCATGAATTTGAGACTGGTCACATAAACGGCATAACATTTCTGTTCTTTTTTCCAGGTCACTGATAATGGCTGTGTTTGACTAGAGGGAAGTTAGTCAGGTTCACTGTCTGTGTCTACTTCAATGTATATTAACATAGACTGCATCTTGTGTATTTTCCCCCTCTGTTGCTAAAGGAACAACTAATTGGGAGCTAATACAGGAATGAAAGAGCATTTGAACATATTGTGAACATTTGACTCATACTATACAGTATATGATCGTTGCTCAGACCTCTCAATACTAATGCACAACAACAGCAGTCCATGAAGGTTAACCCTATCCGTGCACTCGCACGCGCAAACACACACACGCGCACAGACACACATGCACAAACACACGCGCGCACACACACGGTTCTGTTCTCTGGACCTGGGTTTAAAACACAGGGTAATGTAATGGTTACAGAACCAAAGGGACACTGTCTGGTTTAATTGGAGTAAAAGCAGAGAGACTTCATTATAAACAAAAACAGACTTGTTCTACCACTGGAACTCCATGCTCTACTGTTCTCCGTCCCTCCCTCCCTCCCTCCCTCCCTCCCTCCCTCCCTCCCTCCCCCTCCCTCCCTCCCTCCCTCCCTCCCTCCCTCCCTCCCTCCCTCCCTCCCTCCCTCCCTCCCTCCCTCCCTCCCTCCCTCCCTCCCTCCCTCCCTCCCTCCCAACAGTCTGTTCAACCAAAGAACACCTCGGTTATCATTGGTACAGGACAAGTGGCCAATTAAGGGTTGTTTTCAACTCCCATTGCTATTTAATGGCCCTTGCCCGGGGTGAGTGAGGCAACTTCTACCTCCCACAATATCAATAAGCAAATGATCCAGAAAGTCCAAAACAGACAGAAATGCATCCACTATACAGCAAACATGTGTCCAAAATGTATAGTATTGTAATACTGTAATAAGTCATTTACGTAGCAGGCACTTTTATCCAAAGTGACAAAAGTCCACATTGTGGTATGTGACCCCAGTGGGAATCGAACCCACAACTCTGGTGTTGCTAGTCCCATGCTCTAATGAACTGAACTACGTACAGGACCACTACAATACATACTGTACCTGTCAAACATTTGGACACACCTACTCATTTAATGGTTTTTCCTTTATTTTCGACATCAAAGACATCAAAACTATGAAATAACACATATGGAATCATGTAGTAATCAAAAAAGTGTTAAACAAATCAACATATATTTTATATTTCAGATTCTTCAAAGTAGGCACCCTTTGCCTTGATGACAGTTTTGCACACTCTTGACATTCTCTAGGGGTGATACACAGAAAACAGCCCTATTTGGTAAAAGACCAAGTCCATATTATGGCAAGAACAGCTCAAATAAGCAAAGAGAAACAACAGTTCATCATTACTTTAAAATGTGAAGGTCTGTCAATCTGGATTATTTCAAGAACTTATTCCAAAATGTATTAAATAGTTTATTTTCCTCATCAATCTACGAACAATACCACATAATGACAAAGCAAAAAACTGAAATATTACATTTACATAACTATTCAGACATTTACTCTGTACTGTGTTGAAGCACCTTTAGCAGAGATTACAACCTCGAGTCTCCTTGGATATGACACTACAACCTTGGCACACCTGTATTTGGGGAGTTTCTCCCATTCTTCTCTGCAGATCCTCTCAAGCTGTCAGGTTGGATGGGGAACGTCGCTGCACAGCTATTTTCAGGTCTCTCCAGAGATGTTCAATCGGATTCAAGTTGGGGCTCTGGCTGGGCCACTCAAGGCTGGGCCACTCAGAGACTTATCCCGAAGCCACTCCTGTGTTGTATTGGCTGTGTGTTTAGGGTTGTTGTCCTGTTGGAAGGTGAACCTTCGCCCCAGTCTGAGGTCCTGAGTGCTCTGGAGCAGGCTTTCATCAAGGATCTCTCTGTACTTTGCTCTGTTCATCTTTTCCTCGGTCCTGACTAGTCTCCCAACTGAATGGTGGTGGAAGCATGATGCTGCCACCACTATGCTTCACCTTAGGGATGGTGCCAGGTTTCCTCCAGATGTGACACTTGGCATTCGGGCCAAAAAGTTACATTTAGGTTTCATCAGAACAGAGTATCTTGTTTCTCATGGTCTGGGAGTCCTTTAGGTGCATTTTGGCAAACTCCAACAGGCTGTCATGTGCCTTTTAGTGAGGAGTGGCTTCCGTCTGGCAACTCTACCTTAAAGGCCTGATTGGTGGAGTACGGCAGAGATGGTTGTCCTTCTGGGAGGTTCTCCCATATCCACAGAGGAACTCTAGATCTCTGAGTGACCATCAGGTTCTTGGTCACCTCCCTAACAAAGGCCCTTCTCCCCCAATTGCAAAGATTGGCCGGGCGGGCCAGCTCTAGGAAGAGTCTTGGTAGTTCCAAACTTCTACTATTTAAGACTGATGGAGGCCTCTGTGTTCTTGGGGACCTTCAATGCTGCAGAATCGTTTTGTTACCCTTCCCCAGATCTGTGCCTCGACACAATCCCGTCGAGGAGCTCTATGGACAATTCCTTCGACCTCATGGCTCGTTTTTTTCCCCTGACATGCACTGTCAACTGTGGGACCTTATACAGTGCCTTGCGAAAGTATTCGGCCGCCTTGAACTTTGCGACCTTTTGCCACATTTCAGGCTTCAAACATAAAGATATAAAACTGTATTTTTTTGTGAAGAATCAACAACAAGTGGGACACAATCATGAAGTGGAATGACATTTATTGGATATTTCAAAAAAAATTGACAAATTGTGACGACCCCCACTCTGTCTGCCGTATTGTCTTTGTTCTTGTTTCCTTATTAGGATGCCGGTGGGCGGAGTTGGGGAGGGTCGTCAGCTACATGGGAAACACCTGGGCCAGGTGTGTCCCAGGATAAATAGACCTCTTCTACATTCATGGAGGAGACTCTCTCCATGCAGACACCTTTGTAGATTGTGTTGTGGTTCTTGGTGGCCGTTTGTTTGCATTGGCACCTTTCAACACCCTGCATTATCACATTCATGCATGCAAAACACTCACTTACACTACTGATTACTGATTACACACACCACTGTATATTTTCCTTAGTTGCTTTAGTTAATAAATATATATTTTGTTACTCCTTATCTCCACGTTGTCTCCCTTTGTTACAGGCTTTGAGCCGGTTCGTGACAAAATCAAAAACTGAAAAATTGGGCGTGCAAAATTATTCAGCCCCCTTAAGTTAATACTTTGTAGCGCCACCTTTTGCTGCGATTACAGCTGTAAGTCTCTTCGGGTATGTCTCTATCAGTTTTGCACATCGATGTCCTCAGGACATGGGGAGTCATTCGATTCAAATCAATCTTGAGAGATCAGGCTGGATAAATCTGTACAGCCCAAAGAACAAACACATACACATTAAGTTTGGAACCCAGAGGAGATATTAGGATGTCTAGACAATTGAGACAGCACTAAAGAGTCCGGAGAAGGGGGGAGAGTGTTCACCCATGTGATAGCATCAAGTCAAGACTACCCACTGTTAAAAGAGATCAGATCAACACCCAATTCTAGCTCCAGTTGTCAACAAACTTTGAATTCAACTTTAAAAACAAAACATTGAACTCTTTTGACTTGCGGGTGAAGTCTGAGTTAAATGGAATGAGATGACACACACACACACACAGAATGAGAGAGGAGACAGAGCTAATCGTTAACTAACTCTCAACACCTATCAGATTAATGCTGTGTTATGTAGCTGGTAACCTAGGTAACCTGTGATCATCATAAAGCAATAGTTACTCATCGGTTATGTTTATGCAGATACAGTTGACTGAAATAATGATCTGTCTTTGCTTTGAAGCTGCATCCCATAAAGCCTTGCACGGAGAAATCCGGAACAAAAAGATAACTTCATTGCATCTCTGGTTTGCATCCTTGTGGACAGTGAACATGAAAGCATTCTGCACTTCTTGAAAGATAAATAATGGTGCTACTTTGTGTGTGTGTGTGTGTGTGTGTGTATGTGTGTGTGTGTGTGTGTGTGTGTGTGTGTGTACTATTGCCTTGTTTCCTCCCCTACCAGCTGGACTTGTTTTCACAAAGCAGCTATACTCTCTATTAAATCCAGATGAAGTAAGTGTCTATTCTCTATCAAATATAATATAGTACAATACCTTTCTTCATCGTCTTGGTAAATACTACACCCCATTAAACACATGCAGTTGCATGTGTCAAATATATTAGTAGACTTGCACTTTAAAATGGTATGCAATGCAGCAGAACGTTCTGTTTTCTCTTTTCAAAAATGGTTGAATGGCTATTTTTTTACCCAGTAGGCATCTGCAACTTGGCACAGGTGAGATCAAATACACATAAACAAGAATCACTTGCCACAACCAAATTCATTTGAATTTTTAATCATTTTTTGACTTTGAAATGAACAATCGGTAACACTTTATTTGGATTGTCCATCTGTAGATCTATAAACTATCAGTAACCTTTCAGCTAACTAACTACTAGCCATAACTATAACCATCACCCTAACCTGTTTTCGAAGCCTTACCCTACCCCTAATCTTAGCAAGCAGTTGCTTATCAACAGAGAGTCAGTTTCTTATCAATGAATAGTTTGGTGACAGTGTGTCCTACTATACAAATAAAGTGTGACCAAAAAAAATCTTAATTTCAATTTATAAAATGTTTTGTCCTTGGTCCTGTACACTTATTTTAGAAGAAATAAGGAATTGTGAAAGGGTAACAATATATTTGAACGCCTGTATAGCCTGTAGCACTAACTTAGGCTTCTATGAAGGAGATTATTAAGCAATGCTCATGAACCATATCATCAATATTCTTCATTAAAGGTCAATTTAGTACAGTCCCTTCATAACACTCCTCATAGACACTGGATATTGCATTGGAGCAATGGGAGAAGACTATATCACCGACTTAAACCATTCTGATCCCTCAATAGCTACATGCATGAAATCCCCTGTGCAGTTGCTTTATCCCTGTAAAGACGTATTTAATTCATTCACTGACAGACTACAGCTCAAGCAGAATACTTGTGAAGTTAAAGAAATAAAACACATTCATAGCAATTAAAAGCTATACAGAGAAAATATAACTGTTGTCTGCAGTCATAAACTATATCCTCGGTTCTAAAATGAATACGATCCATTATCTCTCTCTCATTTCCCCATGTACATTCTCTCTCTCTCTCTCTCTCTCTCTCTCTCTCTCTCTCTCTCTCTCCTCTCTCTCTCTCTTTTCCCTGTACATTCTCTCTCTCTTTTGTCCCTGTACATTCTCTCTCTTTTTTCCCTGTACATTCTCTCTCTCTTTTGTCCCTGTACATTCTCTCTCTCTTTTGTCCCTGTACATTCTCTCTCTCTTTTTCCCTGTATATTCTCTCTCTCTCTCTTTTTCCATGTACTCTCTATCTATATCTTTTTCCATGTACATTCTCTCTCTCTCTTTCCCTGTATATTCTCTCTCTCTCTCTTTTTCCATGTACTCTATCTCTATCTTTGTCCCTGTACATTCTCTCTCTCTTTTGTCCCTGTACATTCTCTCACTCTCTCTCTTTTCCCCCTGTACATTCTCTCTCTCTCTCTCTCTCTCTCTCTCTTCTCTCTCTCTCTCTCTCTCTCTCTCTCTCTCTCTCTCTCTCTCTCTCTCTCTCTCTAGCTCTCTCTCTTCTACCTGTACATTCTCTCTCTCTCTCTTCTACCTGTACATTCTCTCTCTCTTTTTCCCATGTACATTCTCTCTCTCTCTCTCTCTCTCTCTCTCTCTTTTTCCCATGTACATTCTCTCTCTCTCTCTCTCTTCTCTCCTCTAGCTCTCTCTCTTTCTACCTGTCATTCTCTCTCTCTCTCTTCTACCTGTACATTCTCTCTCTCTTTTCCCTGTACATTCTCTCTCTCTCTCTCTCTCTCTCTCTCTACATTCTCTCTCTCTCTTTTTCCCATGTACATTCTCTCTCTCTCTCTCTCTCTCTCTCTCTAGCTCTCTCTCTTCTACCTGTACATTCTCTCTCTCTCTCTTCTACCTGTACATTCTCTCTCTCTTTTTCCCCTGTACATTCTCTCTCTCTCTCTCTCTCTCTCTCTCTTTTTCCCTGTACATTCTCTCTCTCTCTCTTCTCTCTTTTCCCTGTACATTCTCTCTCTCTCTCTCTCTTTTCCCTGTACATTCTCTCTCTCTCTCTCTCTTCTACCTGTACATTCTCTCTCTCTCTCTATTCCCCCCTGTGCATTCTCTCTCTCTCTCTCTCTCTCTCTCTAGCTCTCTCTTTTGTCCCTGTACATTCACTCTCTCTCTCTCTCTTCTACCTGTACATTCTCTCTCTCTCTTTTCCCAGGACATTCTCTCTCTCTCTCTCTCTTCTACCTGTACATTCTCTCTCTCTCTCTCTCTCTCTTCTACCTGTACATTCTCTCTCTCTCTCTTCTACCTGTACATTCTCTCTCTCTCTTTTTCCCAGGACATTCTCTCTCTCTATCTATTCCCCCCAGTGCATTCTCTCTCTCTCTCTCTCTCTCTCTCTCTCTCTCTCTCTCTCTCTCTATCTCTCTCTTTTGTCCCTGTACATTCACTCTCTCTCTCTCAAGTGAGGTAGATAATATATAAAGTGAATATATAAAGTGAAATAAACAATACAAATTAACAGTAAACATTACACATACAGAAGTTTCAAAACAATAAAGACGTTACAAATGTCATATTATATATATACAGTGTTTTAACAATGTACAAATGGTAAAGTACACAAGATAAAATGAATAAGAATAAATATGGGTTGTATTTACAATGGTGTGTGTTCTTCACTGGTTGACCTTTTCACGTGGCAACAGGTCACAAATCTTGCTGCTCTGATGGCACACTGTGGAATTTCACCCAGTAGATATGGGAGTTTATCAAAATTGGATTTGTTATCGAATTCTTTGTGGATCTGTGTAATCTGAGGGAAATATGTCTCTCTAATATGGTCATACATTGGGCAGGAGGTTAGGAAGTGCAGCTCAGTTTCCACCTTGTTTTGTGGGCAGTGAGCACATAGCCTGTCTTCTCTTGAGAGCCATGTCTGCCTACGGCGGCCTTTCTCAATAGCAAGGCTATGCTCACTGAGTCTGTACATAGTCAAAGCTTTCCTTAATTTTGGGTCAGTCACAGTGGTCAGGTATTCTGCCGCTGTGTTTGTGAACAGAGCCCCAGGACCCCTCTCTCTCTCTCTGTCTCTCTGTCTCTCTGTCTCTCTGTCTCTCTGTCTCTCTCTCTCTCTCTCTCTCTCACACACACACACACACACACACACACGCACACACACACACACACACATACACGCACACACCTTCCTCTCTCCCTTGAAGTTGTTTTCTCATTTGGAGCTTGTTAAATGTCATGAGTGCTTTTGATTTGATTTGTGTGTTTCTCTTCATACGGTCGCTGTGTTGATTTGACAGGCATGATGAAGTGGTCTCGTTAGTGTCTGTCCTCCCCCTGCGTCTTCCAGGCATTTCTCTGTGAGTGTACGCATGTGTGTGTATGTGTGTATGTGTGTATGTATATGTGTGTGTGTGTACGTGTTGATCTCCTAGTCATGTGTGTTAATGTGTAATCCTCCCCGATGAGTAAAGACAGAACACTGCGTCTATTGTAACTATGGGATGTGTCATCAACATCAGTTCCCTCTTGAAACGTTCAGATCATTCTCACACAAAGAAGTCAATGGAGCGCATCTTTAAAATCAAACTGTGAAAAGAGAGAAGAGTAAAGTTTTTATTGCATGTAGACAAATATAGCAATTTTCAGTTATTTTAATTAACATTGTAATCAATAGAAGATAATGAGGTCTGCATCAAATGCAGGAAACTCGAATTAGAACTTTAGGGTGAAGAGTGGGAACAGGAACGTTCAGAGAGAGAGAGAGATCTAAGAGTGGGAACAGGAACGTGCATAGAGAGAGAGAGGGGTTTAGAGGTGGGAACAGGAATGTTCAGAGAGAGAGAGATCTAAGAGTGGGAACAGGAACGTTCAGAGAGAGAGAGAGAGAGATCTAAGAGTGTGAACAGGAAAGTTCATAGAGAGAGAGATCTAAGAGTGGGAACAGGAACTTTCAGAGAGAGAGAGAGAGATCTAAGAGTGGGAACAGGAATGTTCAGAGAGAGAGAGAGAGAGATCTAAGAGTGGGAACAGGAACGTGCAGAGAGAGAGAGATCTAAGAGTGGGAACAGGAACGTTCAGAGAGAGAGAGATCTAAGAGTGGGAACAGGAATGTGCATAGAGAGAGAGAGGTCTAGAGGTGGGAACAGGAACGTTCAGAGAGAGAGAGATCTAAGAGTGGGAACAGGAATGTGCATAGAGAGAGAGATCTAAGAGTGGGAACAGGAACGTTCAGAGAGAGAGATCTAAGAGTGGGAAAAGGAATGTTCAGAGAGAGAGAAAGATCTAAGAGTGGGAACAGGAACGTTCAGGGCTAAGAGTGGGAACAGGAACGTTCAGAGAGAGAGAGATCTAAGAGTGGGAACAGGAACGTGCAGAGAGAGAGAGATCTAAGAGTGGGAACAGGAACGTGCAGAGAGAGAGAGATCTAAGAGTGGGAACAGGAACGTGCAGAGAGAGAGGGTTCTAAGAGTGGGAACAGGAATGTGCAGAGAGAGAGAGGTATAAGAGTGGGAACAGGAACGTGCTAGAGAGAGAGGTCTAAGAGTGGGAACAGGAACGAGAGAGAGAGGTGCAGAGAGTCTAAGAGTGGGAACAGGAACATTCAGAGAGAGAGATCTAAGAGTGGGAACAGGAACGTGCAGAGATCTAAGAGGAACGTGCAGAGAGAGAGTCTAAGAGTCAGGAACATACAGAGAGAGAGAGCGGTGTAGAGAGTCTAAGAGTGGGAACAGGAACATGCAGAGAGAGAGAGGTCTAAGAGTGGGAACAGGAACATGCAGAGAGAGAGGGGTCTAAGAGTGGGAACAGGAACGTGCAGAGTGAGAGAGGTCTAAGAGTGGGAACAGGAACATGCAGAGAGAGAGGGGTCTAAGAGTGGGAACAGGAACGTGCAGAGAGAGAGAGGTCTAAGAGTGGGAACAGGAACGTGCAGAGAGAGAGAGGTCTAAGAGTGGGAACAGGAACATGCAGAGAGAGAGAGAGGGGTCTAAGAGTGGGAACAGGAACGTGCAGAGAGAGAGAGGTCTAAGAGTGGGAACAGGAATGTGCAGACAGAGAGAGGTCTAAGAGTGGGAACAGGAACGTGCAGAGAGACAGAGATCTAAGAGTGGGAACAGGAACGTGCAGAGAGAGAGGGGTCTAAGAGTGGGAACAGGAACGTGCAGAGAGAGAGAGGTCTAAGAGTGGGAACAGGAACATACAGAGAGAGAGAGCGGGGTCTAAGAGTCTGGAACAGGAACTGTGCAGAGAGAGAGATCTAAGAGTGGGAACAGGAACATGCAGAGAGAGAGAGGTCTAAGAGTGGGAACAGGAACATGCAGAGAGAGACTAAGAGTGGGAACAGGAACGCTAAGAGTGGGAACAGGAACATGCAGAGAGAGAGGGGTCTAAGAGTGGGAACAGGAACACACTAAGAGTGGGAACAGGAACATGCAGAGAGAGAGGGGGTCTAAGAGTGGGAACAGGAACATGCAGAGAGAGAGAGAGGGGGGTCTAAGAGTGGGAACAGGAACATGCAGAGAGAGAGAGGTTTGGGAACAGGAACATGCAGAGAGAGAGAGAGATCTAAGAGTGGGAACAGGAACGCAGAGAGAGAGAGGTCTAAGAGTGGGAACAGGAACATGCAGAGAGAGAGAGGTCTAAGAGTGGGAACAGGAACATGCAGAGAGAGAGAGGTCTAAGAGTGGGAACAGGAACATGCAGAGAGAGAGAGGTCTAAGAGTGGGAACAGGAACATGCAGAGAGAGAGAGGTCTAGAGAGTGGGAACAGGAACATGTGGGAACAGGAATGTGCAGAGAGAGAGAGGTCTAAGAGTGGGAACAGGAACATGCAGAGAGAGAGAGGTCTAAGAGTGGGAAGAGGAACGTGCAGAGAGAGAGAGGTCTAAGAGTGGGAACAGGAACATTCAGAGAGAGAGATCTAAGAGTGGGAACAGGAACGTGCAGAGAGAGTGATGTCAATGGGTGGGAACAGGAATGTGTAGCGAGAGAGAGGTCTAAGAGTGGGAACAGGAACGTGCAGAGAGAGAGATCTAAGAGTGGGAAAAGGAATGTTCAGAGAGAGAGAACGATCTAAGAGTGGGAACAGGAACGTTCAGAGAGAGAGAGATCTAAGAGTGGGAACAGGAACGTTCAGAGAGAGAGAGATCTAAGAGTGGGAACAGGAACGTGCAGAGAGAGAGATCTAAGAGTGGGAACAGGAACGTGCAGAGAGAGAGAGATCTAAGAGTGGGAACAGGAATGTGCAGAGAGAGAGAGGTATAAGAGTGGGAACAGGAATGTGCAGAGAGAGAGAGGTCTAAGAGTGGGAAGAGGAACGTGCAGAGAGAGAGAGGTCTAAGAGTGGGAACAGGAACATTCAGAGAGAGAGATCTAAGAGTGGGAACAGGAACGTGCAGAGAGAGTGATGTCAATGGGTGGGAACAGGAATGTGCAGAGAGAGAGAGGTCTAAGAGTGGGAACAGGAACATGCATAGAGAGAGAGAGAGAGGTCTAAGAGTGGGAACAGGAACGTGCATAGAGAGAGAGAGGGGTCTAGAGGTGGGAACAGGAATGTTCAGAGAGAGAGAGATCTAAGAGTGGGAACAGGAACGTTCAGAGAGAGAGAGAGAGAGATCTAAGAGTGTGAACAGGAAAGTTCATAGAGAAGAGATCTAAGAGTGGGAACAGGAACTTTAATCAAGATTGTTCAGAAGAGAGAGAAGATCTAAGAGTGGGAACAGGAACGTGCAGAGAGAGAGATCTAAGAGTGCAGGAACGTTCAGACAGAGATCTAAGAGTGGGAACAGGAATGTGCATAGAGAGAGAGAGGTCTAGAGGTGGGAACAGGAACGTTCAGAGAGAGAGAGATCTAAGAGTGGGAACAGGAATGTGCATAGAGAGAGAGATCTAAGAGTGGGAACAGGAACGTTCAGAGAGAGAGATCTAAGAGTGGGAAAGGAATGTTCAGAGAGAGAGAAAGATCTAAGAGTGGGAACAGGAAAGTTCAGAGAGAGAGAGATCTAACAGGAACGTTCAGAGAGTGGTGGGAACAGGAACGTGCAGAGAGAGAGAGATCAAGAGAGAGAGAGAGAGATCTAAGAGTGGGAACAGGAACGTGCAGAGAGAGAGGGTTCTAAGAGAGGAACAGGAATGTGCAGAGAGAGAGGTCTAAGAGTGGGAACAGGAACGTTCAGAGAGAGAGAGAGTGGGAAGAGGAACTAAGAGTGGGAAGAGTGGGAACAGGAACATTCAGAGAGAGAGATCTAAGAGTGGGAACAGGAACGTGCAGAGAGAGAGGGGTCTAAGAGTGGGAACAGGAACGTGCAGAGAGAGAGAGGTCTAAGAGTGGGAACAGGAACATACAGAGAGAGAGAGCGGTCTAAGAGTTGGAACAGGAACGTGCAGAGAGAGAGAGATCTAAGAGTGGGAACAGGAACATGCAGAGAGAGAGAGGTCTAAGAGTGGGAACAGGAACATGCAGAGAGAGAGGGGTCTAAGAGTGGGAACAGGAACGTGCAGAGAGAGAGAGTGGGAACAGGAACATGCAGAGAGAGAGGGGTCTAAGAGTGGGAACAGGAACGTGCAGAGAGAGAGAGATCTAAGAGTGGGAACAGGAACGTGCAGAGAGAGAGAGGTCTAAGAGTGGGAACAGGAACATGCAGAGAGGGAGTGGGAACAGGAACGTGCAGAGAGAGAGAGGTCTAAGAGTGGGAAAAGGAATGTTCAGACAGAGAGAGAACAGGAACGTGCAGAGAGACAGAGATCTAAGAGTGGGAACAGGAACGTTCAGAGAGAGAGAGATCTAAGAGTGGGAACAGGAACGTTCAGAGAGAGAGAGATCTAAGAGTGGGAACAGGAACGTGCAGAGAGAGAGAGTGGGAACAGGAACATCTAAGAGTGGGAACAGGAACGTGCAGAGAGAGAGAGGTCTAAGAGTGGGAACAGGAACATGCAGAGAGAGAGGGGTCTAAGATGGGAACAGGAACGTCAGAGAGAGAGGTCTAAGGTGGGAACAGGAACATGCAGAGAGAGAGGGGTCTAAGTGGGAACAGGAACATGCAGAGAGAGAGAGTCTAAGAGTGGGAACAGGAACATGCAGAGAGAGAGAGGTCAGGAACATGCAAGAGTGGTGGGAACAGGAACGTGCAGAGAGAGAGAGGTCTAAGAGTGGGAACAGGAACATGCAGAGAGAGAGAGGTCTAAGAGTGGGAACAGGAACATGCAGAGAGAGAGAGGTCTAAGAGTGGGAACAGGAACATGCAGAGAGAGAGAGGTCTAAGAGTGGGAACAGGAACATGCAGAGAGAGAAGGTCTAAGAGTGGGAACAGGAATGTGCAGAGAGAGAGGGTCTAAGAGTGGGAACAGGAACATGCAGAGAGAGAGAAGAGTGGGAAGAGGAACGTCTGGGAACAGGAACATTCAGAGTGGGGAACAGGAACGTGCAGAGAGAGTGAGTCAGGGGGGAACAGGAATGTGTAGCTCTAAGAGTGGGAACAGGAACATGCAGAGAGAGAGATCTAAGAGTGGGAACAGGAACGATGCAGAGAGAGAGAGGTCTAAGAGTGGGAACAGGAACATGCAGAGAGAGAGAGATCTAAGAGTGGGAACAGGAACGTGCAGAGAGAGAGATCTAAGAGTGGGAACAGGAACGTGCAGAGAGAGAGAGATCTAAGAGTGGGAACAGGAATGTGCAGAGAGAGAGAGGTCTAAGAGTGGGAACAGGAACGTGCAGAGAGAGAGAGGTCTAAGAGTGGGAACAGGAACGTGCAGAGAGAGAGAGGTCTAAGAGTGGGAACAGGAACATTCAGAGAGTCTAAGAGTGGGAACAGGAACATGCAGAATGAGAGAGAGAGAGGTCTAAGAGTGGGAACAGGAACGTGCAGAGAGAGAGAGGTCTAAGAGTGGGAACAGGAACATGCAGAGAGAGAGGGGTCTAAGAGTGGGAACAGGAACGTGCAGAGAGAGAGAGGTCTAAGAGTGGGAACAGGAACATGCAGAGAGAGAGAGGTCTAAGAGTGGGAACAGGAACATGCAGAGAGAGAGGGGTCTAAGAGTGGGAACAGGAACATGCAGAGAGAGAGAGGTCTAAGAGTGGGAACAGGAACGTGCAGAGAGAGAGAGGTCTAAGAGTGGGAACAGGAACATGCAGAGAGAGAGAGAGGGGTCTAAGAGTGGGAACAGGAACATGCAGAGAGAGAGAGGTCTAAGAGTGGGAACAGGAACATGCAGAGAGAGAGAGAGGTCTAAGAGTGGGAACAGGAACATGCAGAGAGAGAGAGGTCTAAGAGTGGGAACAGGAACGTGCAGAGAGAGAGAGAGGGGTCTAAGAGTGGGAACAGGAACATGCAGAGAGACAGAGATCTAAGAGTGGGAACAGGAACATGCAGAGAGAGAGAGAGAGGGGAACAGGAACATGCAAGAGGAACATGGGAACAGGAACATGCAGAGAGAGAGAGAGGGTCTAAGAGTGGGAACAGGAACATGCAGAGAGAGAGAGAGAGTGGGAACAGGAACATGCAGAGAGAGAGAGAGAGGTCTAAGAGTGGGAACAGGAACATGCAGAGAGAGAGAGAGAGGTCTAAGAGTGGGAACAGGAACATGCAGAGAGAGAGAGAGAGGTCTAAGAGTGGGAACAGGAACATGCAGAGCGGAACAGGCTCCAATAACAGGTAATGACTAGTTAGATTGTTTCAACAGCATTGCTTACTACCTGATTTATATAATCTACTATACATTAGCTATGATAAGCTGATAGCCTACCCCTCCGCCTTCTCTTTTAAGGTGTTGATGCTGACAAAAAAATAAAAGCCTATGCCCCTTCAAAGGTCTGTGCATGGCCCTGGGTGGGAAGGTGTGAGGGACTGACAAAAATCACCAAAACATCACAAGTCCTGTTGAATGATGAATGAATGTGACTCACATAGGCTACTACACAAACCTGACATTAAACCTTAGCACTTTGTTTTCTAAAAGTGTACTATCTAGAACCTAAAATGGTTCTTCGGCTGTCCCCATAGGAGAATTCTTTTTGTTTCCACGTAGAACCCTTTGGGGTTCCATGAAGAACCCTTTCCACGGAGGGTTCTACATGGAACTGAAAAGCGTTCTACCTGAAACCAAAAACAGTCAACCTGGAACCAATAAGGGTTCTCCTATGGGGACAGCTGGAACCCTTTTTAAAAAAAAGGCTGTTCAACACTTGATATTTGCTTGTTAGTAAAAGAAAACGCTCTGTTGAGTGTTCCAGGCCGCCGGATCTCAATTCAGTCACTATTCTGACTCTTTCCCAAATAGCCTCCACTAACAAACGTACGTGTCATTTAATTTCCCATTAATTTATGTATTATGAGATACAGTAGAAGGGTTGTTTAAGTCTATTTAGAACGCTGCCGACGGCAGGAAGGATTCCCGCTGGTTCCGAGCTCAATGAACGGCATCGACACATCGCCGGAGGGAGAGGAGGAAATGGAGTGAAGTAGTCATTTAATCAAATGAGGACATTCAGGGCCCTTTTCTCCATCCTTTCTCCATCTTTCCCTCCATTCTTCCTGCTCTGTGCTTTGCTTTGGTATTATTAGGGCACCTTCTGTGTGACTCACTGCGAAGTGTTTTTTGGATGATGGTCGGTATTTATAGAAGGACGTTGAACCGAGGACCAAGAATCACATGTAGTGGAGCGGTTAGACACGTACAGTGTTATTTTCTATCTCACACTCACACATCAACTAGCCCTCCCTTGCAAAGGGGAAAGGAATTACCTTACAGTCTCTGTCACTCATTGTCTGCTTAGTGTGGCTGAATATCCCTTTCACATTGAAATAGTCTTATCGTAAGGCGAGGATCAAGATAAAGATCTAGCTAATGATTGATGACATCTCTGGAACGTGGAGGTGTTGGCTTTCATTCTTGTCCTGATATTTCATTCATCCGTGGCACGTGCTCCTGCCATCTGTCGTGTTCTACCCTTTCATAGATTGTCTCCATCATCTCTTCCCTCCGTCTTACTCTAGGCCTAGGGTTTTTAGATAATGTATCAGGTTCATTTCCCCATCTCTTTTCAAGCCTGGCTTCGCAGAGTCCGCCCACTCACCTCTCCTTCTCCCTTTCTCTCTCACCATATTCTCCTCCCCCATCCTTCAATATGGTTCCCATCAAATATCTTAGACAAGCAGGCCTGGAATCAGTCTGTCTTTATGTGTTGAGGTGATGAGGGTGAGTCAGTCAGCGTGTCAGATGGACAGTGGTGATTTCTGAGGTCTTTCAGTATCTCAGTTTCAGACTGTTCTGAGAGAACATTCTGAAAGATTCCAATTGCATTTGGTTCTTCTCACATATGAAATGGAAATGTCTCACAGCTTAAAGGGATAGTTACCCAGAGTCAGATGAACTCATGGATACCTCGTTGATGTCTTTGCATATGGTTTGAAAGAAGTTCAAGTTAGTTTCTGGAGCAATTTCTAACGAGCGTTAGCGCAATAACTGAAAGTCTATGGGATCCGCTAGCATAAGCACAATCAGCTAACGGATCCCATAGACCTTCAACTTCCTTCAAACTGCATACAGAGACATAAAAATAGTGTCCATGATTTAATCTGACTCTGGGTAAATTGAAAATAGGGCTTAATTTCCATAATCTTTAACTATCCCTTTAAGGGGAAACACAAAGCTTAGGTGCATAGCCGAAAGGGGCGATCGGATTGAATACTGGCCTTAGATTTAAGCACAGAAGAGCTATGACAGTTTCATGAAATTGGCAGAAGCAACGCTCATTCTGATTAGGCTATGCTGTAAACGTCCTATTTATAAATGTGAGATGTGCTCTATAGTCCATCCAATATCTTATTAAAAGTCTGTGCACAAACTCTCAACTGTCTCTCGAGTCTCATGTCATATCCAGACAAGTCAAGTTCTGGACAGCCAGGACTGCATGCCTCACTGCGTCTGTCTGGGACCACTCAGAAACATGACATGTCTCTAACAAAGCCAAGGAGGTGGAGAGAAGGAGAAAGGTGCACAGATATACTGATGTTCAATCAAACCCTCTATGTGGAAATCCATATGCAAGTAAGATGCAAATGGGTAAAAAAATATATATATTGTTATGGTCCCTAGAGCCGGACAGTTACCGTGGTAATATAAGTAATAGAAACAGGTTGCAGTTCACTCTGTCTCCCACAGCCACTACGCAGGGTAAACAGCTTGAGAAACATCTAAAAAACAATCACAGCGTTACAATAGAAGAGTGCAATTTAAAGTAATCACATACTGTGGTGATGACTAAAGGGTATTAACAGTGGGGTTCAACACAAGTGCTGGCAGAAAGACCCAGAATGTCAGCTGGCTGTTTGTTATTGTGGCAGTTTCTCTCATCCAAAGAGACTTACAGTTAGAAGAAAGGGCACAGAGACAATGCCTGTAGTGTTCACCGTGGAGGAGGAGGAGAAATACAGGCGGAGGTGTGACTATAAACAGGCCTGCTGAGAGAAAGAGAGAAAGAACGAGAGAAAGAAATAGAGAAAGAGAAACAACACTCCCACAGGCCCTCATTTACGGATAAACATTGGTGCGGTGGGGTCCAAGATCAAAACATGGTACATTCTTCATTTCAACCCGAGTTGAACAAAGTTCCTTATATTATACCTGTAGCATTGATGTAATCACAGCTACCATCTAAAGTAGTGCTTCACAATTCTATGGTAATGCTCCTGTTGTCATGCCGATAATCAGACTTACAAGGATATATTATCATGGTGAGGGGAGTGCCATCAACCCACACCTTGCACATATTGTTCACACATACTTACTCTGATGTGTACCCAGTATTATAATACATCTCTTAGATCAAATTAAAAACAGATTTTATTTATTTTAAAAAGTAAAGGGGGAATTAAATATATAAATAAAGACAAAATAGATACACTACATAGACCTCATTATGAATCAAAATATTCTCCCCAGTCAGACAGTAACATCTGTCCAAGCATATGCCAGCAGGCTTTTATGTTTGGCCAACTTACTCACACCACCCTGATGCTCCCAATTCCAGACACACGAGACATCAGGTGACTCAACGTGCTCTCATAGCAGTTCGTAATATTCTGTACGTAAATCCAAGACATTCCATTGAGATATTTTATATTTTGTATGGTACACTTTATGTACAAACGTATGTGGACATGCTTTCAAATTCTGCCCTGCTAGAGCTGCTGTTATTGTGTGGAAACGTCTAGGAGCAACAATGGCTCAGCAGCAAAGTGGTAGGCCACACAAGCTCAAAGAATGGGACCACTGGGTGCTTGAAGCGCATAGCGCGTACAAATTGTCTGTCCTCGGTTGCAACACTCACTACCAAGTTCCAAACTGCCCCTGGAAGCAACGTCAGCACACGAACTGTCGGGAGCATCCTGAAATGGCCGAGCAACCGCACACAAGCCTGAGATCACCACGCACAATGCCAAGTGTTGGCTGGATTGTTAAGCTCGCCACCATTGGACTCTGGAGCAGTGGAAATGCGTTCTCTGGAGTGATGAATTACGCTTCACCATCTGTCAGTCCAACGCACGAATCTGGGTTTGGTGGATGCCAGTAGAACGCTACCAGCATTCGGAATAGTGCCAACTGTAAAGTTAGGTGGAATGGGAATAATGGGGTGGGGCTGTTATTCATGGTTCACACTAGGCCACTTAGTTCCAATGAAGGCAAATCTTAACACTACAGCATATGACATTCTAGATGATTCTCTGCTTCCAACTTTGTAGCATGACAATGCCCTGTCACCAAAGTGAAGTCCATACAGAAATGGTTTGTCAAGATTGGTGTGGAAGAACTTGACTGGACTGCACAGAGCCTTAACCTCAACCCCAACCAACACCTTTGGGATGAATTGGAGCGTTGACTACAAGCCAGGCCTAACAGCCCAACATCAGTGCCTGACCTCACTAATGCTCTTGTGGCTGAATGCAATCAAGACCTCGCTGCAATGTTCCAACATCTAGTGGAAAGCCTTCCCAGAAGAGTGGAGGCTGTCATAGTAGCAAATAGGGGACCAACTCCATATTAATGCCCATGACTTTGGAATGAGATGTTCGACGAGCAGGTGTCCACATACTTGTGGTCATGTAGTTTATGTATTCATTTTTGGATGTCATATATTCCAATTTATCTTTCAATCTTTTTCCATTTTAAAATTTAAAATACCTTCCGGTAACCCGCCTCACTCAATGTGACATGGATCAGCTATTTATTTTTTAGACCTTATAGCCAAACTTTCATCAAAGCTAGCCAGCTAATTAGCTACTAGCTATTTAGTAATTGTTAGCCACTGCTAGCGGCATTTACCCTCTGCTCAGTCACCAGCCGTTTTTTAGCCTGGATGATACCTGCCAGCCTCGGACTGTTTTTCTCCACTACAACGCCGGATTCCTGCCGTAAACCCTGGACCATTGATCATCACAGCTAGCTAGCTGCCACTGAGTGACCCAGCCCCGAAGCTAGCCCTGAGCAAGTCGCATCTCCTGGCTAGCAAACGAAATTACCACAACTACAGTACCTCTTTCGCCATCTGGCCCAGTCCCTTCGTCGACACAGTGCCGCCCCGCTGTACCACCACGACTGGTCCGTCAGAGCAGACGCTTCTACCTACCCCGGCCTACTTTAAATGCTGTGTCTCAAATGTTAATATGACTTGTATACTGTTGTTTAGGATACTCATTGTTTTAGTTTACCGCGGAGCCCCTAGTCTCCATGTACATGCCTCAGATACCTCCTTTGTCCCTCCTCCCACACATGCGGTGACCTCACCCAGTATAACCAGTATGTTCAGAGATGCAACCTCTCTTATCACTCAGTGCCTGGGCTTACCTCCACTGTACCCACACCCCACCATACCCCTGTCTGCACATTATGCCCTGAATCTATTCTACCACACCCAGAAATCTGCTCCTTTTATTCACTGTCCTAAGTGCACTAGACAACCAGTTTTGCTAGCCTTTAGCTGTACCCTCATTCTAATCCTCCTCTGTGCCTCGGGTGATGTGGAGGCTAACCCAGGCCCTGCGTGTCCCCGAGCATTCTGATTTGTTGACTTCTGTAATCAAAAAAGCCTTGGTTTCATGCATGTCAACATCAGAAGCCTCCTCCCTAAGTTTGTTTTTCTCACTTCTTTCGCACACTCCGCCAACCCTGATGTCCTTGCCGTGTCGGAATCCTGGTTTAGGAAGGCCACCAAAATGTTTGAGATTTCCATAACCCAACTACAACATTTTCTGTCAAGACAGAATTGCCAAAGGGAGAGGAGTTGCAGAGATAGCTTGCAAAGTTCTGTCATACTTTGCAGGTCTATGCCCAAACAGTTCAAGCATCTAATTGTAAAAATTAATCTCTCCAGAAATAAGTCTCTCACTGTTGCCACCTGATATAGACCCACCTCAGCTCCCAGCTGTGCCCTGGACACCATATGTGAATTGATTGCCCCCCATCTATCTTCAGAGTTTGTTCTGTTAGGTGACCTAAACTGGGATATGCTTAACACCCCAGCAGTCCTACAATCTAAGGTAGATGCCCTCAATCTCACACAAATTATCAAGGAAACCAACAGGTCCTCCCTAAATCCGTAAACATGGGCACCCTCATAGATATTATCCTGACCAACTTGCCATCCAAATACACCTCTCCTGTTTTCAACCAGGATCTCAGCGATCACTGCCTCATTTCCTGCATCCGCTACGGGTCTCATTGCCTGCATCCGCTACGGGTCTCATTGCCTGCATCCGCTACGGGTCTCATTGCCTGCATCCGCTACGGGTCAAGTACCCCTCATCACTGTCAAACGCTCCCTAAAACACTTCTGCGAGCAGGCCTTTCTAATCGACCTGGCCCGGGTATCCTGGAAGGATATTGACCTCATCCCGTCAGTCGAGGATGCCAGGTCGTTCTTTAAAAGTAATTTCCTCACCATCTTAGATAAGCATGCTCCTTTCAAAAAATGTAGAACCAAGAACAGATATAGCCCTTGGTTCACTCCAGACCTGACTGCCCTCAACCAGCACAAAAACATCCTGTGGCGGACTGCAATAGCATCGAATAGTCCCCGCGATATGCAACTTTTCATGGAAGTCAGGAACCAATACATGCAGCCAGTCAGGAAAGCAAAGGCTAGCTTTTTCAAACAGAAATGTGACCTGTATGCTTTAGTCGGCTGGCCCTCGCCACATATTCATCGCCAGACCCACTGGCTCCAGGTCATCTATACGTCTATGCTAGGTAAAACTCCACCTGATCTCGGGTCACTGGTCACGATAAAAACACCCACCCGTAGCACGCACTCCAGCAGGTATACAGTGGGGAGAACAAGTATTTGAAACACTGCCGATTTTTCTACTTACAAAGCATGTAGAGGTCATCATAGGTACACTTCAACTGTGAGAGACGGAATCTAAAACAAAAATCCAGAAAATCACACTGTATGATTTTTAAGTAATTAATTTGCATTTTCTCCCCACTATCTCACTGGTCATCCCCAAAGCCAACACCTCTTTTGGCCCCCTTTCCTTCCAGTTCTCTGCTGCCAGTGACTGGAACGCGTTGCAAAAATCGCTGAAGCTGGAGATTTACATTTCCCTCACTAACTTTAAACATCAGCTATCTGAGCAGCTAACCGATCGCTGCAGCTGTACATAGTCCATCTGTAAAAAGCCCACCCAATCTACGTACCTCATCCCCATATTGTTTTTATTTACCTTGCTGCTCTTTTGCACACCAGTATCACTAGTTACACACCATCATCTGCTCATCATCATCTGGTCATCTATCACTCCAGTGTTAATCTGCTAAATTGTAATTACTTTGCTACTATGGCCTATTTATTGTCTTACCTCCTCATCCATTTGCACACACTGTATATAGACTTTTCTTTTTTTTGTGTTATTGACTGTACAGTGGTTTATTCCATGTGTAACTCTGTTGTTGCTTGTGTCGCACTGCTTTGCTTTATCTTGGCCAGGTCGCATTTGTAAATGAGAACTTGTTCTCAACTAGCTTACCTGGTTAAATAAAGGTGAAATATTTTATTTTTAATAAAATAACATTTTCAAGCATTTAGCCCTCTCACTACAGGTGTCAGTCATACAAAAGTTATACTTAAATCCAAACTGCTTCTCTAGCATATTAGTAAGAATGTCTCACCCCATGTTCAAGAATGACGTTTCTTCCCTCATTCAGATTACAACCTCTTGCTTTTGGTTATTTGAAAATGTAATAATCTCCAAAATATCGCTATTTTTAAAACAAGCCACAGAAAGTTGGTTGAAATTTCAGTTTATTCCACCAGAAACAACTGAACAAATTCAACAACACATTTTGTGGTTTAATTAACTCAAATATACTAATTGATAAAAAATAACATTATTTTTCAATTATTATTATTTTTTTTACTACCAACTAATTGCAGCATTACCGCAAGAATGGAAGAAGCAAGTGGAAAGGGGAAAAGTAAGGAACTTGTCTGTCGGCCCTGCATTAATTAAAGACCAAAATTGTTCTTCTTCGAAAAGTTATTAATATAACAAATTACGCACATTTTGGGCACTCTTGATACAACGTTTTTAAGAGAAATGCAGTGGTTTATTGGATCAGTCTAAAACTGTGCACATACACTGATGCCATCTAATGGCCAAAATCTAAATTGCAGCTGGGCTGAAATAATACAAGATGGCCTTCTCTTGCATTTCAAAAATAATGGCACAAAAAAATACAAATGAATTGTTTGTTTTTTCTTTGTGTTATCTTTTACCAGATCTATTGTGTTATATTCTCCTGCAAACTTCTAAGTGTTTCCTTTCAAATGGTACCAAGAATATGCATATCCTTGCTTCAGGGCCTGAGCTACAGGCAGTTAGTTTGGTTATGTCATTTTAGGCGAAAATTGAAAACAAAGGGGAGGATTCTTACGAGGTAAAAGAAAATTGTGCTAAATAAAAAAGTATACGAGTTTCATTTAAGGACCAAAAAATTGAAAGCTGTACCATAAAGATTGCAAAAACAGTTGGGAATAGATTTTTGATATGCCGATTCCTAGGCACATGAACTGACATGCAAAACGGATTGAAATCTTTGTCAATTTACATTATTATACAAAATTCTTGAAAGCAATAGAATGTTATATACATATGGACGGTAACAAAGCAAATTATGTAATGATTTTGTCTCTTTGCAGCAAATCTGAAGAGCTGGGGTGGTTGTATCCCCCATATACAGTTGAAGTCGGAAGTTTACATACACTTAGGTTGGAGTCATTAAAACTTGTTCTTCAACCACGACAAATTTCTTGTTAACAAACTATAGTTTTGGCAAGGACATCTACTTTGTGCATGACACAAGTCATTTTTCCAACAATTGTTTACAGACAGATTATTTCACTTATAATTCACAGTATCACAATTCCACTGGGTCAAAAATGTACATACACAAAGTCAACTGTGCCTTTAAACTGCTTGGAAAATTCCAGAAAATGATGTCATGGCTTAGAAGCTTCTGATAGGCTAATTGTCAATTGGAGGTATACCTTTGGATATATTTCAAGACCTACCTTCAAACGCAGTGCCTCTTTGCTTGACATCATGGAAAAATCTAAAGGAATCAGCCAAGACCTCATAAAAAAATGGTAGACCTCCACAAGTCTGGTTCATCCTTAGGAGCAATTTCCAAATGCCTGAAGGTACCACGTTCATCTGAACAAACAATAGTACGCAAGTATAAACACCATGGGACCACGCAGCCGTCATATACCGCTCAGGAAGGAGACGCGTTCTGTCTCCTAGAGATAAACGTACTTTGGTGCGAAAATTGCAAATCAATCCCAGAAACAGCAAAGGACCTTGTGAAGATGCTGGAAGAAACAGGTACACAATTATCTATATCCACAGTAAAACGAGTCCTATATCGACATAACCTGAAAGGCCACTCAGCAAGGAAGAAGCCTCTGCTTCAAAACCGCCACAAAAAGACAGACTACGGTTTGTAACTGCACATGGGGGCAAAGATCGTACTTTTTGGAGAAATGTCCTCTGGTCGGATGAAACAAAAAATGGAACTGTTTTCCCATAATTACCATCGTTCTGTTTGGAGGAAAAAGGTGGAGGCTTGCAAGCCGAAGAACACCATCCCAACCGTGAAGCACGGGGGTGGCAGCATCATGTTGTGTGGGCGCTTTGCTGCAGGAGGGACTGGTACACTTCACAAAATAGATGGCATCATGAGGCAGGACAATTATGTGGATATATTGAAGCAACATCTCAAGACATCAGCCAGAAAGTTCAAGCTTGGTTGCAAATGGGTCTTCCAAATGGACAATGTTTCAGAGGACGCATGACTCAACCTTCGCATCTCCCGAGCCCATTGGGGAGTTGCAGCAATGAGACAAGTTCATAACTGAAAAGGGGGTAAAATAGAAACAAATGAAATGTTAATAGTAAAAATATTTTGTTACCATACCAAATGTAATGTATACTAATTTGAGAGTCTCAAGATTTATGGTTACTATGTTACGTCTAGGCCAATCTGGGTGACTAAAATAAAGGGACGTGATGTATCCATTTCAGAGTCCCGTCTGAGCTCGCAATTAAACAATGTTATAGTGTATTACTTTATACTTTTTGTTCAGCTGCTGTGCCAGGTTCAGATATGTGTAACTCTTTTTCTCTTCACTGAGTGTCATTGTCAGCCCTCCTCCATCATTTTCAATCATGCCAGAAGTGCTTTCCTAGTGACAGATAAAAACTCACTTACTTCACCCACTGCCATTACTTTGATGCTTTAAAAATTTTACACTTCTTTCAATTTTATGTACATTTTAGTCGTTTAGCATACACTCATATACAGAGTGACTTAAGGTTAAGTGCCTTGCTCAAGAGCACATCAGCAGATGTATCCCTTATGTATCCCACATAAATACTAAAAATGTGTGGCTTCTCCTTTCTATCCCTTTATCTGGACAAGATGTTTGTGTCTCTGCAGTAACATCTTCATACATGAAGTGTTTATCTTTCCATCTACCAAAGTCCAGTGAGGAACGAGGGAGAGGAGAGACAACCCTTAATGAAGTCTCTATGGCACATCTGACAATTACCTTACTAACACACACACACACACACACACACACACACACACACACACACACACACACACACACACACACACACACACACACACACACACACACACACACACACACACACACGCCAGTATTTACAAACAGCATGACAGCTCAGTCAGATCACTAATATTTTAATTTCCCCTCAACGGTGAAGAAGAAACTTTCTTGAGGCCAGTGTAAAAAGGAATGGATTCTCAGAATTATGACTTGTTACAAAATTCCACATTGAGGATATTTAGTAACTGTACCTATCTAGTGTGTATGACTCATTTCTACTGTGTGTGTTGTGTGCGTGCGCACACGTGTGTGTGTGTTAAAACACACACAAATTCTAATGAAGTTCAGCAGCAGGGCTCTCACCCGACATGTCCACATTAATCAGCTCATCAGCTCACACAGACGGAAAGCAAGACCCTCGAAGGTCACGTCACAGCTGGAACACACACACACACACACCTTTTTATTTATTTATTTATTTTGTATTCTATCTTGATAATTTCCTGCCCCCCCCCCTTTTTCACCTTCTCCTCTCTGCTCTCAAACCATCAATGTCTCAGCAGTGCGGGGAGGGCTTCTCCAACTGCCCTTCCTCCTATCTCTCTTCTACTCGTTCTCATAGCAGTCAGTATCAAAAATGGGTTGTTACCAACTATTGACTAAGTGTCTCACTGTTTCAACTTTATGCTACTTAAATAAAAAAATTCTAATGATCAAATAAAGCCAAAATGAATGCCAACCATATCATATTCTTTCTGTACTAATGAAATCTCTCCTTCGGGAGTCCACTGTATTTTATCTAACAATAACATGGGATAATCTTAAATCAGTCTCATTAATAATTGAATATACGTTGCATAGTTTTGGATACATTATCTACAGTAATTTACCATCCCTAAGAACTGCTTCATATTTATTTTCAAATTTTAATTTTAATGCTTATAAAATCCCAATTTTTCTATCTCAATCTATTTTCCTGCCCTATTGGCTTAAAGTATGTCCTGTCCAAACCTCAATGGACCATATCCTCCCCCATTTATTATCGATGATGAATAGGATTTCTGTTAATGTTGTAATACCAAATCAATAGTAGCCAATTCGAAACCTTCATGGTTAGTGCTTACAGCAGAATCCTGAACCTCCTCCTCCTTCTCACTAGAATCTATTTGCTCCACGTAACTTTTCCTGCCTCAAATCCACTTTCTCCTCTGAGTCTTGCTGCTCATAGTGAACTGCTTACTCCACCCGACTAAGTTCTGTTTAATGGTACGGCTTATCTCTCCACCTCTCCTAGCTCAGTTCGCCCCCACCCTACTAAGTTCTGTTTAATGGTACGGCTTATCTCTCCACCTCTCTTAGCTCGGCTGCTCGCCCCCACCCTACTAAGTTCTGTTTAATGGGACGGCTTATCTCTCCACCTCTCTTAGCTCGGCTGCTCGCCCCCACCCTACTAAGTTCTGTTTAATGGTACGGCTTATCTCTCCACCTCTCTTAGCTCGGCTGCTCGCCCCCACCCTACTAAGTTCTGTTTAATGGTACGGCTTATCTCTCCACCTCTCTTAGCTCGGCTGCTCGCCCCCACCCTACTAAGTTCTGTTTAATGGTACGGCTTATCTCTCCACCTCAATTAGCTCGGCTGCTCGCCCCCACCCTACTAAGTTCTGTTTAATGGGACGGCTTATCTCTCCACCTCTCTTAGCTCGGCTGCTCGCCCCCACCCTACGAAGTTCTGTTTAATGGGACAGCTTTTCTCTCCACCTCTCTTAGCTCGGCTGCTCGCCCCCACACTACGAAGTTCTGTTTAATGGGACGGCTTATCTCTCCACCTCTCTTAGCTCGGCTGCTCGCCCCCACCCTACTAAGTTCTGTTTAATGGGACGGCTTATCTCTCCACCTCTCTTAGCTCGGCTGCTCGCCCCCACCCTACTAAGTTCTGTTTAATGGGACGGCTTATCTCTCCACCTCTCTTAGCTCGGCTGCTCGCCCCCACCCTACTAAGTACTGTTTAATGGGACGGCTTATCTCTCCACCTCTCCTAGCTCGGCTGCTCGCCCCCACCCTACTAAGTTCTGTTTAATGGGATGGCTTATCTCTCCACCTCTACTAGCTCGTTGCGCCCCCACCCTACTAAGTTCTGTTTAATGGGATGGCTTATCTCTCCACCTCTCTTAGCTCGGCTGCTCGCCCCCACCCTACTAAGTTCTGTTTAATGGGACGGCTTATCTCTCCACCTCTCTTAGCTCGGCTGCTCGCCCCCACCCTACTAAGTTCTGTTTAATGGGACGGCTTATCTCTCCACCTCTCTTAGCTCGGCTGCTCGCCCCCACCCTACTAAGTTCTGTTTAATGGGATGGCTTATCTCTCCACCTCTCCTAGCTCCCCACCCTACTAAGTTCTGTTTAATGGGACGGCTTATCTCTCCACCTCTCTTAGCTCGGCTGCTCGCCCCCACCCTACTAAGTTCTGTTTAATGGGACGGCTTATCTCTCCACCTCTCTAGCTCGCTGCCCCCCCACCCTACTAAGTTCTGTTTAATGAGACGGCTTATCTCTCCACCTCTCCTCGGCTGCTCCCCCCACCCTACTAAGTTCTGTTTAATGGGATGGCTTATCTCTCCACCTCTCCTAGCTCGGTTCGCCCCCACCCTACTAAGTTCTGTTTAATGGGACGGCTTATCTCTCCACCTCTCTTAGCTCGGCTGCTCGCCCCCACCCTACTAAGTACTGTTTAATGGGACGGCTTATCTCTCCACCTCTCCTAGCTCGGCTGCTCGCCCCCACCCTACTAAGTTCTGTTTAATGGGATGGCTTATCTCTCCACCTCTCTAGCTCAGTTCGCCCCCACCCTACTAAGTTCTGTTTAATGGGACGGCTTATCTCTCCACCTCTCTTAGCTCGGCTGCTCGCCCCCACCCTACTAAGTTCTGTTTAATGGGACGGCTTATCTCTCCACCTCTCTTAGCTCGGCTACTCGCCCCCACCCTACTAAGTTCTGTTTAATGGGACGGCTTATCTCTCCACCTCTCCTAGCTCGGCTGCTCGCCCCCACCCTACTAAGTTCTGTTTAATGGGATGGCTTATCTCTCCACCTCTCCTAGCTCAGTTCGCCCCCACCCTACTAAGTTCTGTTTAATGGGACGGCTTATCTCTCCACCTCTCTTAGCTCTCCTGCTCGCCCCCACCCTACTAAGTTCTGTTTAATGGGACGGCTTATCTCTCCACCTCTCCTAGCTCGGTTCTGTTTAATGGGACTGCTTATCTCTCCACCTCTCTTAGCTCGGCTCGCCCCCACCCTACTAAGTTCTGTTTAATGGGACTGCTTATCTCTCCACCTCTCCTAGCTCGGCTCCCCCACCCTACTAAGTTCTGTTTAATGGTACTGGCTTATCTCTCCACCTCTCTTAGCTCGGCTGCTCGCCCCCACCCTACTAAGTTCTGTTTAATGGGACGGCTTATCTCTCCACCTCTCCTAGCTCGGCTGCTTGCCCCCACCCTACTAAGTTCTGTTTAATGGTACGGCTTATCTCTCCACCTCTCTTAGCTCGCCCCCACCCTACTAAGTTCTGTTTAATGGGACGGCTTATCTCTCCACCTCTCTTAGCTCGGCTGCTCGCCCCCCCCCCTACTAAGTTCTGTTTAATGGTACGGCTTATCTCTCCACCTCTCCTCGCTGCCCCCCACCCTACTAAGTTCTGTTTAATGGGACGGCTTATCTCTCCACCTCTCTTAGCTCGGCTGCTCGCCCCCACCCTACTAAGTTCTGTTTAATGGGACGGCTTATCTCTCCACCTCTCTTAGCTCGGCTGCTCGCCCCCACCCTACTAAGTTCTGTTTAATGGGACAGCTTATCTCTCCACCTCTCTTAGCTCGGCTGCTCGCCCCCACCCTACTAAGTTCTGTTTAATGGGACGGCTTATCTCTCCACCTCTCTTAGCTCGGCTGCTCGCCCCCACCCTACTAAGTACTGTTTAATGGGACGGCTTATCTCTCCACCTCTCTTAGCTCGGCTGCTCGCCCCCACCCTACTAAGTTCTGTTTAATGGGACGGCTTATCTCTCCACCTCTCTTAGCTCGGCTGCTCGCCCCACCCTACTAAGTTCTGTTTAATGGGACCTTGTCTCTCCACCTCTCTTAGCTCGGCTGCTCGCCCCCACCCTACTAAGTTCTGTTTAATGGGACGGCTTATCTCTCCACCTCTCTTAGCTCGGCTACCCTACTAAGTACTGTTTAATGGCGGCTTATCTCTCCACCTCTCCTAGCTCGGCTGCCCCCACCCTACTAAGTTCTGTTTAATGGGATGGCTTATCTCTCCACCTCTCCTAGCTCAGTTCGCCCCCACCCTACTAAGTTCTGTTTAATGGGACGGCTTATCTCTCCACCTCTCTTAGCTCGGCTGCTCGCCCCCACCCTACTAAGTTCTGTTTAATGGGACGGCTTATCTCTCCACCTCTCTTAGCTCGGCTACTCGCCCCCACCCTACTCAGTTCTGTTTAATGGGACGGCTTATCTCTCCACCTCTCCTAGCTCGGCTGCTCGCCCCCACCCTACTAAGTTCTGTTTAATGGGATGGCTTATCTCTCCACCTCTCCTAGCTCAGTTCGCCCCCACCCTACTAAATTCTGTTTAATGGGACGGCTTATCTCTCCACCTCTCTTAGCTCGGCTGCTCGCCCCCACCCTACTAAGTTCTGTTTAATGGGACGGCTTATCTCTCCACCTCTCCTAGCTCGCCCCCCACCCTACTAAGTTCTGTTTAATGGGACGGCTTTTCTCTCCACCTCTCCTAGCTCGGCTCGCCCCCACCCTACTAAGTTCTGTTTAATGGGACTGCTTATCTCTCCACCTCTCCTAGCTCGCCCCCACCCTACTAAGTTCTGTTTAATGGGACTGCTTATCTCTCCACCTCTCCTAGCTCGGTTTCCCCCACCCTACTAAGTTCTGTTTAGTGGTACTGCTTATCTCTCCACCTCTCCTAGCTCCGTTCGCCCCCACCCTACTAAGTTCTGTTTAATGGTACTGCTTATCTCTCCACCTCTCCTAGCTCGGCTCGCCCCCACCCTACTAAATTCTGTTTAATGGGATGGCTTATCTCTCCACCTCTCCTAGCTCGGTTCGCCCCCACCCTACTAAGTTCTGTTTAATAGTACTGCTTATCTCTCCACCTCTCCCAAAGAGCTCGCCCCCACCCTACTAAGTTCTGTTTAATGGGACGGCTTATCTCTCCACCTCTCCTAGCTCGCCCCACCCTACTAAGTTCTGTTTAATGGGACGGGCTTATCTCTCCACCTCTCCTAGCTCGCCCCCACCCTACTAAGTTCTGTTTAATGAGACGGCTTATCTCTCCACCTCTCCTAGCTCAGTTCGCCCCCACCCTACTAAGTTCTGTTTAATGGGACGGCTTATCTCTCCACCTCTCTTAGCTCGGCTGCTCGCCCCCACCCTACTAAGTTCTGTTTAATGGGACGGCTTATCTCTCCACCTCTCCTAGCTCAGTTCGCCCCCACCCTACTAAGTTCTGTTTAATGGGACGGCTTATCTCTCCACCTCTCTTAGCTCGGCTACTCGCCCCCACCCTACTCAGTTCTGTTTAATGGGACGGCTTATCTCTCCACCTCTCCTAGCTCGGCTGCTCGCCCCCACCCTACTAAGTTCTGTTTAATGGGATGGCTTATCTCTCCACCTCTCCTAGCTCAGTTCGCCCCCACCCTACTAAATTCTGTTTAATGGGACGGCTTATCTCTCCACCTCTCTTAGCTCGGCTGCTCGCCCCCACCCTACTAAGTTCTGTTTAATGGGACGGCTTATCTCTCCACCTCTCCTAGCTCGCCCCCACCCTACTAAGTTCTGTTTAATGGGACGGCTTTTCTCTCCACCTCTCCTAGCTCGGCTCGCCCCCACCCTACTAAGTTCTGTTTAATGGGACTGCTTATCTCTCCACCTCTCCTAGCTCGCCCCACCCTACTAAGTTCTGTTTAATGGGACTGCTTATCTCTCCACCTCTCCTAGCTCGGTTCGCCCCCACCCTACTAAGTTCTGTTTAGTGGTACTGCTTATCTCTCCACCTCTCCTAGCTCGGTTCGCCCCCACCCTACTAAATTCTGTTTAATGGGATGGCTTATCTCTCCACCTCTCCTAGCTCGGTTCGCCCCCACCCTACTAAGTTCTGTTTAATAGTACTGCTTATCTCTCCACCTCTCCGAGCTCGCCCCCACCCTACTAAGTTCTGTTTAATGGGACGGCTTATCTCTCCACCTCTCCTAGCTCGCCCCCACCCTACTAAGTTCTGTTTAATGGGACGGCTTATCTCTCCACCTCTCCTAGCTCGCCCCCACCCTACTAAGTTCTGTTTAATGAGACGGCTTATCTCTCCACCTCTCCTAGCTCGCCCCCACCCTACTAAGTTCTGTTTAATGGGATGGCTTATCTCTCCACCTCTCCTAGCTCAGTTCGCCCCCACCCTACTAAGTTCTGTTTAATGGGACGGCTTATCTCTCCACCTCTCTTAGCTCGGCTGCTAGCCCCCACCCTACTAAGTTCTGTTTAATGGGACGGCTTATCTCTCCACCTCTCTTAGCTCGGCTGCTCGCCCCCACCCTACTAAGTTCTGTTTAATGGGATGGCTTATCTCTCCACCTCTCCTAGCTCTGTTCGCCCCCACCCTACTAAGTTCTGTTTAATGGGACCATCTCTCCACCTCTCTTAGCTCGGCTGCTCGCCCCCACCCTACTAAGTTCTGTTTAATGGGATGGCTTATCTCTCCACCTCTCCTAGCTCTGTTCGCCCCCACCCTACTAAGTTCTGTTTAATGGGACGGCTTATCTCTCCACCTCTCCTAGCTCGGCTGCTCGCCCCCACCCTACTAAGTTCTGTTTAATGGGATGGCTTATCTCTCCACCTCTCCTAGCTCAGTTCGCCCCCACCCTACTAAATTCTGTTTAATGGGACGGCTTATCTCTCCACCTCTCTTAGCTCTCCTAGCTCGCCCCCACCCTACTAAGTTCTGTTTAATGGGACGGCTTTTCTCTCCACCTCTCCTAGCTCGGCTCGCCCCCACCCTACTAAGTTCTGTTTAATGGGACTGCTTATCTCTCCACCTCTCCTAGCTCGCCCCCACCCTACTAAGTTCTGTTTAATGGGACTGCTTATCTCTCCACCTCTCCTAGCTCGGTTCGCCCCCACCCTACTAAGTTCTGTTTAATGGTACTGCTTATCTCTCCACCTCTCCTAGCTCGGTTCGCCCCCACCCTACTAAGTTCTGTTTAATGGTACTGCTTATCTCTCCACCTCTCCTAGCTCGGTTCGCCCCCACCCTACTAAGTTCTGTTTAATGGGATGGCTTATCTCTCCACCTCTCCTAGCTCGGTTCGCCCCCACCCTACTAAGTTCTGTTTAATAGTACTGCTTATCTCTCCACCTCTCCGAGCTCGCCCCCACCCTACTAAGTTCTGTTTAATGGGACGGCTTATCTCTCCACCTCTCCTAGCTCGCCCCCACCCTACTAAGTTCTGTTTAATGGGACGGCTTATCTCTCCACCTCTCCTAGCTACCACCCTACTAAGTTCTGTTTAATGAGACGGCTTATCTCTCCACCTCTCCTAGCTCGCCCCCACCCTACTAAGTTCTGTTTAATGGGACGGCTTATCTCTCCACCTCTCCTAGCTCGGCTCGCCCCCACCCTACTAAGTTCTGTTTAATGGTACGGCTTATCTCTCCACCTCTCCTAGCTTGGTTCGCCCCCACCCTACTAAGTTCTGTTTAATGGTACTGCTTTTTTCTCCACCTCTCCTAGCTCGGCTCGCCCCCACCCTACTAATTTCTGTTTAATGGGACGGCTTATCTCTCCACCTCTCCTAGCTCGGCTTACCCTACGAAGTTCTGTTTAATGGGACGGCTTATCTCTCCACCTCTCCTAGCTCGGTTCGCCCCCACCCTACTAAGTTCTGTTTAATGGTACTGCTTATCTCTCCACCTCTCCGAGCTCGCCCCCATGCTACTAAGTTCTGTTTAATGGTACTGCTTATCTCTCCACCTCTCCGAGCTCGCCCCCATGCTACTAAGTTCTGTTTAATGGCACTGCTTATCTCTCCACCTCACCAAGCTCGGTTCGCCCCCACCCTACTAAGTTCTGTTTAATGGCACTGCTTATCTCTCCATCTCACCAAGCTCGGTTCGCCCCCACCCTACTAAGTTCTGTTTAATGGGACGGCTTATCTCTCCACCTCTCCGAGCTCGCCCCCACCCTACTAAGTTCTGTTTAATGGTACTGCTTATCTCTCCACCTCTCCGAGCTCGCCCCCACCCTGCTAAGTTCTGTTTAATGGCACTGCTTATCTCTCCACCTCACCAAGCTCGGTTATCCCCCACCCTACTAAGTTCTGTTTAATGGCACTGCTTATCTCTCCACCTCACCAAGCTCGGTTCGCCCCCACCCTACTAAGTTCTGTTTAATGGCACTGCTTATCTCTCCACCTCACCAAGCTCGGTTCACCCCCACCCTACTAAGTTCTGTTTAATGGCGCTGCTTATCTCTCCACCTCTCCTAGCTCGGTTCGCCCCCACCCTACTAAGTTCTGTTTAATGGCGCTGCTTATCTCTCCACCTCTCTTAGCTCGGCTCGCCCCCACCCTACTAAGTTCTGTTTAATGGCGCTGCTTATCTCTCCACCTCTCCTAGCTCGGTTCGCCCCCACCCTACTAAGTTCTGTTTAATGGGACGGCTTATCTCGGGACGCATTCCACTGAGGAAAGCAATTTTAAATTTTTGACTATATATGGCCTTGAGTCCCTCCACGGCCGGGGATTCTTTTAACCCACTATTCTCCCGGAGCGTCATATATATACTATATACAATTATACTACAACCGGTCATAGGATAATACAAAGTTTCAAATAACATGATCAGATCACAGTTACTACTCTAGAAACCTCCGCAAAGAGAAATTATTGTACCCTTATGGCCATCGGGAAAGAGAGACTCAAGAACGCTGTCCTTAGTCCTATGCCATTTCTTTCTTCTCATTGGTTCAAATTACAACTATGTCAAAGAACTATAACCTCGTTCAGAATTATCAATTACTCTATTTACCTTAAAATCAGTATCACAAACAACCTTAAATTCCTTATCCAAATGGCCCTCCCACGAGGCTGATCAGACCACAAGGGGAAGCCATGATAGAGGTCAAGAGTCATACCACCCTTTTACCATCGTGTTCCCTACTATATTAGACACATTGAAGAACAAGAAATCTCCTCAAACCCAAAGGCTAAAAACAAACATAACATTACATTTCCAAAGAAAGACAATGAAGCACTCCTTTTCTCAGAAAAAACACTCTGTCAAACTACCCCGATTCAGTAACCCAAACGTTGACTACAAACAAGACCTAATGATCATTCCATTGTTCTCCTTCCAGTCATTAGTTTTACACAACTGTGATTAATATGCACCGTTCCTGTAAAATAAAAATTAACTCAACCTGAAATCCTCTTTACCGACCTGACATGGTTCCACATAGTGGAAACAGATTATAATGTTTAGAATATATGAACTTCCTGTTCAAATTCACTGGTGTTACCTAAACAATCAAACCAAAAATCAATAACCGGGAACTATCACAAAACTTTTACGATTCAACTATTCAGACCTCCCCAGACTTCCCTCTCTTACAGCCAAATATAGCCCAGTGAGCGCCACCAACCAATGTCCACCGAGCAATTTTGTTGCTAGTTTTAGCATCTTTTCAGACAACCCTGACGTCAGCAGCAGGCGCTCAGCCCGTGTCCAGGCAGCAAGAACAACAGCCTGCCCGTGTCCAGGCAGCAAGACAACCCTGACGTCAGCAGCAGGCGCTCAGCCCGTGTCCAGGCAGCAAGACAACCCTGACGTCAGCAGCAGGCGCTCAGCCCGTGTCCAGGCAGCAAGACAACCTGACGTCAGCAGCAGGCGCTCAGCCCGTGTCCAGGCAGCAAGACAACCCTGACGTCAGCAGCAGGCGCTCAGCCCGTGTCCAGGCAGCAAGACAACCCTGACGTCAGCAGCAGGCGCTCAGCCCGTGTCCAGGCAGCAAGACAACCCTGACGTCAGCAGCAGGCGCTCAGCCCGTGTCCAGGCAGCAAGCAACCCTACTCAGCAAGGCGCTCATTCAGGCAAAACTTATTGTTGGCTGACTGCAGCAGTAATACGGGTTTGACGAGACAAACCCAATGAATATAGTTGGTCACAAATGTTTGATCTTGAACAGAACTTACAACATCACTCAACATCTCTCCAACATCTCTCCTAAATTGTACTGTCAGAAGTACAGAAAAGAGTGGGAGTCTATACCTGAACAACTTTCAAATCAATTTGAGTAACGCTATTGTATATCCTACGCAATGACGCAGTTTTACATTATCAAGCAATGATATCACAACATCATTTAGCAACAAATCAACCTGCCTCCAGCAGCTTACCCTGAAAATTAGTTGACAACACTGCAACCAACCCTCTTGTTCCTGCCTCTAGGCAAAAATATACCCCCTTCTCCAACTGAGTTGAGTAAGAGTAAAACCAAACTTTCAAACTTTCTCTACCCCAAAATGTAAAAGTACCATGTACTTCGTTAAATGTATAACTTGTGTCAGTCAATCCATAAGAATAAAAACATTCAATGGGCACAACTATCGTAATTATCTCTCCTTTATTATTTACAATTCATTAGATTTAGGTAACTGTCTCCTCTATGATACAGTAATTTAAATACAACTCAATTCTCAATACATTACTCCAGCAGATCATTTAGGTAACAGACACCGTCTTGCATCGAAATTTGCTTCGCTATTATTTTGAATGAATTAGTCTATCAATTTAACCTCAACAATCTATGAAAAAGTTCCATTTATCCCTTCTTTCAATTTGACCCAAACAAGCTATTAAAACGTTCAGTTTTTATCTTAACAACACCCTAACAACCGTATCTCTCGCGGCAAAACATAAATACAATCAGAATTAAATTTAGTCTATCGGTGCCTAGGCTGAGATACAAACCCTAGGAAGTCGAAGGCAAGAGTTCCACCCTCGACCACCATCACTATTGGAATGATGGAGCCTTCTAGGAAGTGCTCTAACCCTACTATTATAATTGTCTGTAGTCGCAAACTCCGGCACCGAGACAATTCCCAGAAAACAGCCCTAATTTAAAAGTCCAAGCTTTTCCCCAGCGAGGATTCTCCTTACTCTCTCTCTCATTGTCTCTGTATTTACATCCCACTGTAAAACAACCACTGCCCCTGTCCTAGGGTCCCGTCTCCTTTTACAGCCGCCCAATCCTTCCCTTCTACCTATCTGACCTTTTTCTGTCTCATCTCCATATCTCTTATGTATCTACTTTATTATTAGTTCTATTTTTTCTACATTTAGACTTCTCTCATATTTGTACTTCTTTCTCCATTTTGGGCTAAAATAGGCATTGTTCTTTTCTTTTCCCTGCATATATTTGTCATATCCCGTTAATTCCGGGACCTCCTTTGAGGATTTAATGGCCATTGTTAGTTAACTTCGTAGTTACTATGTTTATTCTCCCTATCTAGGTGTATGTGCTTCTATGATCTATGTGTGTGCTTTTTTACTATAGTTTTGTCCTATGGTATATTCTCACAATCTACGTATTTACCTCCTTTCTGTTAGTTTCCCTAAGTTCACAAATAGTTTACATTCATTTGTAATGGCCCCCTATATCTTGTCTCTTTACCGACCCACTAATATACTCTTGATCAGGCTCCCGCTTAGATCTCAATATTAGTTTGTTTACATTGGTAGTGCAGACACCTCCTGTTATTTCGGAGGAGTCACTGAGGACTTTCCATTCCTAGGTGGCTTCTAAATCCAATTCCTGTCTTCCAATTGCATAGAATACTAACTTTATATCAGGGTTCTTTCCACAAAATTCTAAAGACAGGTCACCAGATCAGAATGCCCCATCGATTCTAAAAATCAACGTCTAAACCACACAAGGGTCATTCTCCAAATGTAGCCCAAAAGTCAATTCCCCAAATGTTTGTATGCTGGGAAAAGCAATATTCGTGAGATTCCGTCTCTGTCGACCTTAGATATATACCGGCCTGTTATTGAACCCCAATTTCAGGGGACAGGTCTTTAATTTACAGGTCAATGACCCGCCTGTGCACGGTTTTCGGCGTGTTATCTTCGGACGACAGGGACAGATTTTGAAATCCGCTCGAAGGACCAAATTGGTAAGTAATTTTGTAATCAATGTTCATAAATTGTAATTATCTTTATCTGTCTGCTACACCGAGGTTGTAAAGTTCTGGTCTTAAATGAAACAGACAGAATCCCCAGCTCACAATTGATCAGATCCAAGTTTATTTGCGATAGCTCCTGTACATTCACAAAGACGTTCCTTTTATAACATTCTAACGTACGCACATACATACACACTAAGATTTAGATTCTCTCTTCTCCTCCTGAAGTCTCCCCAGAGTTTATTACCACTCAGCTGACAGTTCCAGTCCTCCCCAGATACGGGAAACCTGGAGGGGCTCTCCCTGTCCTATCTTATCTCTCCAGAGTTATAGCTGGGTCGGTTCAAACATAGGTTAAGGATCTTCTTTGTTTTCGTTAGGCACACACATTCCTTTCTTCCCCCCTCCAACCTAGTTGGAGCTGTGTTTATTATTTTTAATTACTCATTGTTCATGCTACATAACCTCTAATCCCTAATGGTTAAGTTTCCGGGTAGAATTATATAATCAATTATCTTAAACCTTCATAAAAACTTTTAACAAGAACCCCCCTATCCATGTCGACGGGACAGTGGTGGAGAAGTTGGTAAGTTTTAAGTTTTAAGTTCAACGGCGTACACATCACGGAATTTGTTGTGGAATTGTTAGATTACTTGTTAGATATTGCTGCTCTTTCAGAACTAGAAGCACAAGCTTCTCTACACTCGCAATAACATCTGCTAACCATATGTATGTGACCAATAAAATTTGATTTAACTTGACACACACATACACACATAAATACAAATACATAAATGTGTTTAATTTGTTCAGCATATACACTCAGATACACTCTTCATCGTTATCCTAAACCTACAGTGTGCAACAGGACTTCCGTCCTCCTGTCAAGCTTCCCTCTTAATTAGTCTTGATTGGCAATTAAGTGTTTAATTAAAGGTTTAGAGAGGAGGGAGTGCCTGCTGGAACCACATGGCAAATGAATCAGGTCCTAATTAACAGCCTACCTTTGAAGATGTGAATACTACAGTGTGTGTGTGTGTGTGTGTGTGTGTGTGTGTGTGTGTGTGTGTGTGTGTGTGTGTGTGTGTGTGTGTGTGTGTGTGTGTGTGTGTGTGTGTGTGTGTGTGTGTGTGTGTGTGTGTGTGTGTGTGTGTGTGTGTGTGTCTTTGGGTGCTTTCCTTTAAGATCTGGCCTGTTACAGTACGTAAACACATGACATTTACAGGAAAACAAGCTCAACATTGAACAACTTCAATGACTGAAAATCTGCATTGACCAGCTTCAGAATCATCCCAGTTAGCTTTTTACTCTCAGTTTACAGGACCATATTGAAGCCATCAAAAGTCCTGAGATGAGACAAACTCAGACTGTTCTCAGATTCTTATTGTATTTTCCCTTGAACTTAGCAGAAAGCTATTTGAGAGCAGGCTCTCTGTTTTTCCACTTCGCACAGGTTAGCCATTCAAATCATTCAATGAAAAGTACAAGCAGGGTGCAGAAATTTAACAAACATTGACAGAGGCAATTACATAATCAGATATCAACAAAATATCAACTTGGCGTAAATAGGAAGAAATGGGATACCAATGTGTACTAAACCATTAATAACACTGGAAGGCAGAAGGACATCTGAGAAAACAGCTAATGCAATGTACAAAACAATACTAATAGAAAAATATAATGATTGTGTAAATTGTTGATGTTTTCCACATGACGGGGAGTTTTCAAATTTCTCTGTTCATTCCTACAGTGACTACAGCTCATCTCTAAATCCCTCTGTGACATGGTCTGGTCGCGCTGAGCTCAACTCTCTCCTAGGGCAGAGTACAGGCTACTTCACTGGATCTTCTCTGCAGCATGAATCTGGCCTGGACCCCAGAAGACATGACCATACTGGACTTATACACATAGACATCATGCTCAGGTACATTCTCCAAATCTGATTGTATTTCCTTAGAAAAAGACACTGCTCATTGCCAGGTATTATAGTTGAGCATGGATTTGTTATGGGAAGAGTAGAACCCAACCCAGGAGTTATCCAACTTTATGTTCCGGTCAGTGAATAACTTTTTCACACACTGGAGACCACAGGCCTTTCAGTCCAAGAATAATTGCTGGAGTTAGACCTGTAGGTGCTTACTGTAGATCAACAGGAATCTCTTGTCTCTTGTTGACAACAGTAGGATGTCTAAAGAACCTTGTAAAGAAGTATGGTACCTTCTTGTGGAGCCTGACCTGGAGACCAGTGTTGAGGGGTAGTGAGGTGTCCCAGCTCCCAGATTCTCTGCCAGCCGAGTCACTGACTAGCTTGCTTTCACTGTCATTGTTCTCATAAAGAACCACCGTCACACTCTGGTCCAAAAAGCCTCTTGAGGATCCCACTCCAGACTTTCTTGGCTTTTCCGTCTGCGCGGTTTTTTAGGCACTTCAAGCTTAATTGATTTATAGGTGTCATCCTCCATGCCACTCTGGGCTTCAACTGCACCAAAGCCTTCATGGTATACATGACGCCTGGAGTGTGCAAAGTACAACACAATTTCTATAAGAAGTGACAGACCATTAGAGCACTCTCCCACTAGATGTGTTCAAGATCATTCAGTATTTTGTTGTTGAACTCAACATTTTATCGACATGGAATTTCAGAATGGTAAATGGTTGAGAGACTTTGGATCTGGGGTTGGGGTGATGCAGTAGGTGTTCTGTTGGTCGTATGCTGTACCTACCTATGTTCTGAAGGTATGAGGTTGCTGTGTGATGAAGACATTATCAACGACTATGGACTGATCTAACCTTTCTGGAATAACATGGCGAATGATCCTGTCTCTGTTTCTCTAATCTCTCTCCACACCTGTTCTTGAGTTATGGTATAGTTGAGAAACATAACTAGGAAGTGCTCTAACATTAGGCCTACTAGGAAGTGCTCTAACATTAGGCCTACTAGGAAGTGCTCTAACATTAGGCCTAATAGGAAGTGCTCTAACGTTAGGCCTACTAGGAAGTGCTCTAACATTAGGCATACTAGGAAGTGTTCTAACATTAGGCCTACTAGGAAGTGCTCTAACATTAGGTTCTACTAGGAAGTGTTCTAACATTAGGCCTACTAGGAAGTGCTCTAACATTAGGCCTACTAGGAAGTGCTCTAACGTTAGGCCTACTAGGAAGTGCTCTAACATTAGGTTCTACTAGGAAGTGTTCTAACATTAGGCCTACTAGGAAGTGCTCTAACATTAGGCCTAATAGGAAGTGCTCTAACATTAGACCTAATAGGAAGTGCTCTAACGTTAGGCCTACTAGGAAGTGCTCTAACATTAGGCCTACTAGGAAGTGCTCTAACATTAGGCCTACTAGGAAGTGCTCTAACATTAGGCTTACTAGGAAGTGCTCTAACATTAGGCCTAATAGGAAGTGCTCTAACGTTAGGCCTACTAGGAAGTGCTCTAACATTAGGCCTACTAGGAAGTGCTCTAACATTAGGCCTAATAGGAAGTGCTCTAACATTAGACCTAATAGGAAGTGCTCTAACATTAGACCTAATAGGAAGTGCTCTAACGTTAGGCCTACTAGGAAGTGCTCTAACATTAGGCCTACTAGGAAGTGCTCTAACATTAGGCCTAATAGGAAGTGCTCTAACATTAGACCTAATAGGAAGTGCTCTAACGTTAGGCCTACTAGGAAGTGCTCTAACATTAGGCCTACTAGAAGTGCTCTAACATTAGGCCTACTAGGAAGTGCTCTAACATTAGGCCTAATAGGAAGTGCTCTAACATTAGGCCTACTAGGAAGTGCTCTAACGTTAGGCCTACTAGGAAGTGCTCTAACATTAGGCATACTAGGAAGTGCTCTAACATTAGGTTCTACTAGGAAGTGTTCTAACATTAGGCCTACTAGGAAGTGCTCTAACATTAGGCCTATTCGGAAGTGCTCTAACATTAGGCCTACTCGGAAGTGCTCTAACATTAGGCCTACTAGGAAGAGCTCTAACATTAGGCATACTAGGAAGTGCTCTGGCATTAGGCCTACTAGGAAGTGCTCTCACATGAGGCCTACTCGGAAGTGCTCTGACATTAGGCCTACTAGGAAGTGCTCTAACATTAGGCCTACTAGGAAGTGCTCTGGCATTAGGCCTACTAGGAAGAGCTCTAACATTAGGCCTACTAGGAAGAGCTCTAACATTAGGCCTACTATGAAGTGCTCTGACATGAGGCGTGCTAGGAAGTGCTCTGGCATTAGGCCTACTAGGAAGAGCTCTAACATTAGGCCTACTAGGAAGTGCTCTGGCATTAGGCCTACTAGGAAGAGCTCTAACATTAGGCCTACTAGGAAGTGCTCTCACATTAGGCCTACTAGGAAGTGCTCTGACATTAGGTCTACTAGGAAGAGCTCTAACATTAGGCATACTAGGAAGTGCTCTAACATTAGGCCTACTAGGAAGTACTCTGACACTAGGCCTACAAGGAAGTGCTCTAACATTAGGCCTACTAGGAAGTGCGCTAACATTAGGTCTACTAGGAAGTGCTCTAACATTAGGCCTACTAGGAAGTGCTCTAACATTAGGCCTACTAGGAAGTGCTCTGGCATTAGGCCTACTAGGAAGAGCTCTAACATTAGGCCTACTAGGAAGTGCTCTAACATTAGGCGTGCTAGAAGTGCTCTGGCATTAGGCCTACTAGGAAGAGCTCTAACATTAGGCCTACTAGGAAGTGCTCTAACATTAGGCTACTTGGAAGTGGTCTGGCATTAGACCTACTAGGAAGTGCTCTAACATTAGGCCAACTAGAAAGAGCTCTATCATTAGGCTTACAAGGAAGTGCTCTGGAATTAGTCCTATTTGGAAGTGCTCTGGCATTAGGCCTGCTAGGCAGTGCTCTAACACTTGGGCTACTAGGAAGTGCTCTAACATTAGACCTACTAGGAAGTGCTCTGGCATTAGGCCTACTATTACGAGCTCTATCATTAGGCCTGATAGGAAGTCAAATCAAATCAAAATCAAATCAAATCAAATCATATCAAACTCAAATCAAATCATCAAATCAAATCAAAATCGAGTTGATTTGATTTGATCTGATCTGATAGGAAGTGCTCTGGAATTAGGCCTACTAGGAAGTGCTCTGGCATTAGGCCTACTTGGAAGTGCTCTAACATTAGGCCTACGAGGAAGTGCTCTAACATTAGGTTCTACTAGGAAGTGCTCTAACATTAGGTTCTACTAGGAAGTGCTCTAAAATTAGGCCTACTATGAAGTGCTCTAACATTAGGCCTACGAGGAAGTGCTCTAACATTAGGCCTACTAGGAAGTGCTCTGACATTAGGGCTACTATATCGTGCTCTAACATTAGGCCTACTATATCGTGCTCTAACATTAGGCTTACTAGGAAGTGCTCTAACATTAGGCCTACTAGGAAGTGCTCTAACATTAGGCCTACTAGGAAGTGCTCTGACATTAGGGCTACTATATCGTGCTCTAACATTAGGCCTACTAGGAAGTGCTCTGGCATTAGGCCTACTAGGAAGTGCTCTAACATTAGGCCTACTAGGAAGTGCTCTGGCATTAGGGCTACTATATCGTGCTCTAACATTAGGCCTACTAGGAAGTGCTCTGGCATTAGGTGTTTTGATCCAAGGTGACGTAACAGTGCAGACGTTGTTTGTCGTTCTCCCTTTGTAAAATTTACCTTCCGGCAACCCAAATGTTATATGAATCAGCTGTTTTTAGACCATACAGCCAGAACCTCCTTCAGAAGCTGGCCATCAAAAGCTATCCAGCAAATTAGCTACTTAGTCATTGTTAGCCACTTTTATCGCTCTTTGCCTTTAGCACAGACACCAGCCGCTTTTAGCCTGGATAATACTTGCCAGTCTGCCAGTCTGCGCAGCATGTTATCAACCCTGACCATACCGGACTCCACTACAACACCTGATTCCTTCCGTAAGCCCTGGACCATTACTCCTGATCATCGCAGCATGCTTACTCCTACCGAGTGGCCCAGCACCTTGAGCCAGGCCAATCTCCCGGCCTACTCAGTGAACCCTATGTTCCACTACACCACTGGATTCTTGCCGTAAGCACTGGACCTTTTCATCGTTGGTGCCTCTACCGGGACTCTTCACTAACATGACTAGAATCCAACTGGCACACCACTTTCACAAAAACAAGAAAACCATTCAAATAAAATCCTTTACCTTTGAAGAACTTCAGATGTTTTCAATGAGGAGACTCTCAGTTAGATAGCAAAACTGTTCAGTTTTGCAAAAAATATTATTTGTGTAGGACAAAATATGCTCTAAACAAGTTTTGTTCACGTTTGGCTATGAAAAATTCAAATAAAATCCTGTAACCAGTTATAGCCTTTTGCAAAAAATATTATTTGTGTAGGACAAATCGCTCCGTTTTGTTCACGTTTGGCTCTGCTCATTAGCATAAAGTAACGTTAACTATTTATGAAAATCGCAAATGAAATGAAATGAATGTGCTAGCTCTCAAGCTTAGCCTTTTCTTAAACAACACTGTCATCTCAGATTTTCAAAATATGCTTTTGAACCATAGCAAAACAAGCATTTGTGTAAGAGTATTGATAGCTAGCGTAGCATTTAGCGGGCAACATTTGCACAAAAACCAGAAAAGGATTCAAATAAAATAATTTACCTTTGAAGAACTTCGGATGTTTTCAATGAGGAGACTCTCAGTTACATAGCAAATGTTCAGTTTTTCCTGAAAGATTCTTTGTGTAGGAGAAATCGCTCCGTTTTGTACATCACGTTTGGGTACCAAAAAAAAACAAAAATTCAGTCATCAAAACGGTGAACTGTTTTCCAAATTAACTCCATAATATCGACTGAAACACGGCAAACGCTGTTTAGAATCAATCCTCATGGTGTTTTTCACATATCTCTTCATTGACATATCGTTCGTGGATGTCTACTTTCTCCTCTGAATCCCTTGGAAAAAGATGTGCAGCCGAAGATGACGCACCAATTTCGACGGAGGACACCGGGCGGACACCTGGCATATGTAGTCTCTTATGGTCAATCTTCCAATGATATGCCTACAAATACGTCACAATGCTGCAGACACCTTGGGGAAACGATGGATCGGGCAGGCTCATTCCTTGCGCATTCACAGCCATATAAGGAGACAATGAAAAACAGAGCCTCAAAAATCCTGCTCATTTCCTGTTTGAAGTTTCATCTTGGTTTCGCCTGTAGCATCAGTTCTGGGGCACTCACAGACAATATCTTTGCATTTTGGAAACGTCAGAGTGTTTTCTTTCCAAAGCTGTCAATTATATGCATAGTCGAGCATCTTTTTGTGACAAAATATTGTGCTTAAAACGGGCACGTTTTTTTATCCAATAATGAAATAGCGCCCCCATAGATGTAAGAGGTTAATCACGGTACTCCATTTTGTTTATTTTGTTTATCTGTCGGCCCCAGCCTCGAACTCAGGCCCTGTGTGTAGTTAATTGACCCTCTTTGCCCATTCATCGACATTTTACCTGTTGTTGTTGTCTTACCCGTTGTTGTCTTAGCTTACTCTCCCAATCAGCACCAGTGATTGCTTTATACCTCGCTTTATGTCTCTCTCTAATGTCAATATGCCTTGTATACTGTTATTCAGGATAGTTATCATTGTTTTAGTTTACTGCGGAGCCCCTAGTCCCACTCAACATGCCTCAGATACCTCTTTTGTACCACCTCCAACACATGCGGTGACCTCACCCAGCATAACTAGTGCATCCAGAGATGCAACCTCTCGTATCGTCACTCAATGCCAAGGTTTACCTCCACTGTACCCGCACCCTACCATACCCCTGTCTGTACATTATGCCCTGAATGTATCCTACCACGCCGAGAAATCACCTCCTGCCCCAGTGTACTAGATGGCCAGTTTTGATAGCCTTTAGCCGTACCCTCAACCTACTCCTACTCTGTTCCTCGGGTGATGTAGAGGTTAACCCAGGCCCTGTGCGTCCCTAGGCGCTTTCATTTGTTGACTTCTGTAACCGTAAAAGCCTTGGTTTCATGCATGTTAACATCAGAAGCCTCCTCCCTAAGTTTGTTTTACTCACTGCTTTAGCACACTCCGCCAACCCTGATGTCCTTGCCTTGTCTGAATCCTGGCTTAGGAAGGCCACCAAAAATTCTGAGATTTCCATCTCCAACTACAACATTTTCCGTCAAGATAAAACTGCCAAAAGGGGAGGAGTTCTACTACTGCAATCTACTGCAGAGATAGCTTGCAAAGTTCTGTCATACTTTCCAGGTCTTTGGCCAAACAGTTCGAGCTTCTAATTGTAAGAATTAATCTCTCCGGAAATAAGTCTCTCACTGTTGCCACCTGTTATAGACCCACCTCAGCTCCCAGCTGTGCCCTGGACACCATATGTGAATTGATTGCCCCCTATCTATCTTCAGAATTTGTTCTGTTAGGTGACCTAAACTGGGATATGCTTAACACCCCAGCAGTCCTAGAATCTAAGGTAGATCGTGTAATCTCACACAAATTATCAACGAACCCACCAGGTACAACCCTAAATCCGTAAACATGGGCACCCTCATAGATATTATCCTGACCAATTTGCCATCCAAATACACCTCTGCTGTTTTTAATCAGGATCTCAGCGATCACTGCCTCATTGCCTGCATCCGCTATGGGTCTGCTGACGAGCAAACGAGTACCCCTCATCACAGTCAAATGCTCCTTAAAACACTTTTGCGAGCAGGCATTTCTAATCGAGCTGGCCCGGATATCCTGGAAAGATATTGACCTCATCCCGTCAGTAGAGGATGCCAGGTCATTCTTTAAAAGTAATTTCCTCACCATCTTAGATAAGCATTCCCCTTTCAAGAATTGTAGAACTAAGAACAGATATAGCCCGTGGTTCACTCCAGACCTGACTGCCCTCAACCAGCACAAAGACATCCTGTGATGGACTGCGCAGGCATCAAATAGTCCCCACGATATGTAACTTTTCAGGGAAGTCAGGAACCAATATATGCAGTCAGTCAGCAAAGCAAAGGCTAGCTTTTTCAAACAGAAATGTACATCCTGTAGCTCTAACTCCAAAAAGTTTTGGTACATTGTAAAGTCCTTGGAGAACAAGAGCACCTCCTCCCAGCAGCCCACTGCACTGAGGCTAGGAAACACTGTCACCACCGATAAATCCACGATTGTCGAGAATTTCAATTAGCATTTCTCTATTTCCTCCTGGCTACTCCAACCCCAGCCAACCACTCTGCACACCCCGAAACTACTCACCCAAGCCTCCCCAGCTTCTCCTTCACCCAAATCAAGATCACAGATGTTCTGAAAGAGCTGCAAAACCTGGACCTGTACAAATCAGCTGGGCTAGACAATCTGGACCCTCTCTTTCTAAAATTATCCGCCGCCATTGTTGCAACCCCTATTACCAGTCTGTTCAACCACTCTATCGTATTGTCCGAGATCTCTAAAGATTGGAAATCTGCCGCGGTCATCCCTCTCTTCAAAGGGGGTGACACTAGACCCAAACTGTTACAGACCTATATCCATTCTGCCTTGCCTATCTAAAGTGCCTTAAGTGCCCTTGAGCAAGGCACTTAAACCCTATTGTGCTCCAGGGGTGCTGTAATATTATTGCTGACCCTGTAATACAACACTTTTCTCTGCACCTTTCTGGTGCATGTGACAATAAAACATATTTGTATTTTATGTGTGGGTGTGTCTGCACGATACTTTAATACCCTCTTCTTTATAAATAGCTGTCATGATCCAAGGATGTAAAGATCCAAGATGCATAGTACTGACTTCTCTGAATCTGCATTGACCAGCTCCAGAATAAGCTTTTCACTCTGTTTCCAGGAGCATATTGAAGGCATCAAGAGTGAATCCTGAGACTTTTTTGTTATTTTTTAGCACGTTTTTCCTCGTAGTTTACTGAGAACAGATCCTTTTCTACTTCACACATATTAGCAAATCAAATCTATCATTAAAGCGAACAAGCAGGGTACAGACATGTAAATAAAAAACATTGACAGAGGCAATTATTACCCCTAGTCTAAGCCTGGGAGGGGGTTCTACTAAGCCAAAATATGGAATTGATCAAGGATCATTTAGGTATTTGAATAACAACTACATACATGGAAAAACCGATACTCCAAAAATACATAAAAATATAATTTGTTTTAAAGTGTCTTTCCTATTTCTGAGCGATATAAGAAATATCAAAATATTGTTATTTTGTTTTCCCATATTTACTGTATGTTTTGGTGAGAAGAGCGATTTTTGGGATGTCTTATGGTCTGACAAACATCACTCTAGTTCTGACTGTGCAAATGCCATATACCTTAGGCCTAAATAGTCTCATTGATGCTATATGAGTGATAAAGGATGGTCACATTTCATTTGCACTGTTAAACCTACCCTTTGGAATGACTTCCATAGCAACAGTGAATCTATTTAGTTCTTAAGAGACCTCATAACAACAAAAGATCTCTCCTTCTCACGAAAGCACATTGGTAATAGTCAGTGACAAATATCATAACCAAACCCAGCCCTGCTAAGCTAGACCAAACGGTAGCTGTAGATAGATACATTCTGCAGTGGGAGGTGCTTCCCAGCCTATTGTATTTTTCTGATAGTGGTTATGACTTTGAGAAATTCAACATATACAGTTGAAGTCGGAAGTTTACATACACTTAGGTTGGAGTTGTCGTGTCTTTGGCTATGCCGGATTAAGTGATATGATATGCTATTCTATAAAATCGTTTCTCTGTAATAATATTACCTGACTGAGCTAATCATGTAAATGTAATTAACTAGAAAGTCGGGGCACCACAAAATAATGAGCTGCACTTCGGTAGGTTGGTGGTAGATGGAAGGCTGTGTTGCCCAACATAGTCCTTTGTCCTTTGAACAATGTCTCTGCTGGTAAATTGGATACGTTGTAGTAATGTTGTTGTGTGGTAGACGGGAGACTGTCTTTCCTAGCCCACATTTGCAGCTGCTAATGTACCCGGGAACATGAGGTTACATTTTCGTGAAGGCTTTATATAGTGGAGGGAGAAGGGGGATAACCCATGGGACTGATTGAGGAGCCCTAACCTTATGAAAACCCAAATCTCTCATTTGTTTACATTTCATAGTTTTTTATATAAAAACATTTAAATTGTACAACAATTCCATGTGAATCTGATAACTACAATGTGTAGACTTTCCACTGTAGAGTTTATGTAATCCTATCATTGATGAGAATGTCTCAGATGACAACCGAACTGACATCATATTCATTATGTCCATTGAGCAGGATCCGGGATTGTGACCCTAACCTTAAAATGAAAACCTCAAATTTCTTAACAACACTGTCATTTGTAAGCTAAAAGTATGCATTTTTTGTGTAGCATATTTTCACAAAAGCAATATTTTTTATATAAAAACATTTAAATTGTACAACAATTCCATGTGAATCTGATAACTAATCAATGTGTAGACATTTCCTTGCTTCTCTGTCTGTGCCCCATGGAAAAATAGAGTTTATTTCGTAAATCCTTATCATTGATGAGAATGTCTCAGATGACAACCGAACTGACATCATATTCATTATGTCCAACTGGTTGGATTACCAAAATATGGTTAATTTCCCCCCACCTTCTGATGTTCCCAGAATCCCTATGTTAACCAAGGGATTTTCAATAGTCCCAAGAGCTCTGCCTCCCAGCACATACCAAATGCGCAGTGTTTCCTGAAAGCGTCAGGAGAAACAATTTCTACATTGCTGTTCACCTACAACGTGAAACTTTTTCCGGATTAACTACATAATATCGACCCGAAACATGGAAACATTGTTTGGAATCAATCCTCACTTATCTTCATTGACATGCAGTTCTTGGAAGCTTGCTTCTCTGTCTGTGCCCCAGGAGACTTTGCACCAATCAGTAAAGTAGAGAGAGGAAAAAGGAGGGGAGAGGTATTTATGACATTAACTAATTTTTCAACTACTCCACAAATTTCTTCTTAACAAACTATAGTTTTAGCAAGTCGGTTAAGACATCTACTTTGTTCATGACACAAGTAATTTTTCCAACAATTGTTTACAGACAGATTATTTCACTTATAATTCACTGTATCATGGCCTCCCGGGTGGTGCAGTGGTCTAAGTCACTGCATTGCAGAGCTAGCTGTGCTGCCAGAGATTCTGGGTTTGAGTCCAGGTTCTGTCGCTGCCAGCCGTGACTGGGAGGCCCATGGGGCGGTGCACAAGATCTCCTACGTGGCCCCATGCATCCTCCCCTCAATACGGTGCAGTCGTCCTGTCCCCTTTGCAGAAAAGCATCCCCAAAGAATGATGTTTCCACCACCATGCTTCATGGTTGGGATGGTGTTCTTGGGGTTGTATTCATCCTTCTTCTTCCTCCAAACACAGCGAGTGGAGTTTAGACTAAAAAGCTCTATTTTTGTCACATCAGACCCCATGACCTTCTCCCATTCCTCCTCTGGATCATCCAGATGGTCATTGGCAAAAAAACGAACAAAATAGCACAATTGGTTACTGGTATGTAAAACATCATCCATCCTCTATGGTCCCATCTTAACTATCCCTTTCTATGATGTCACTGGGTCACTCATGTTTCAGCAGAAATTAAACTTATCTCTAGTTAGGAGTATGTGATTATTTTTTTGGTCTATTATATTAGGATCCTCATTAGCTGATGTGATAGCAGCAGCTACTCTTCCTGGGATCCACACAAAACATGAAATAAGACAGAACATTCATAGACAAGGACAGCTGAAGGACAGAACTACATTTCAAACTTCACACATTTCCTACAAATCAGTACATACACACAATATCTAGATCAAATAGGGGAGGGGAGTTGTACCGTGAGGTGCTGCTTCATCTGCTTTTTTAAACCAAGTTTGCTGTTCACTTTAGCAATATTTGATTAACTCAGTGTTGCTGACCCTTAAATTGTATCTGCAGAAATAAAGTATATATACAGTGTGTGCAAAAGGCTTGAGGAGGTAAGCAATAAATAGGCCATAGGAGCGAATAATTGCAATTTAGCAATTTAGCACTGGAGTGATACATGAGCAGATGATGATGTGCAAGTAGAGATACTGGTGTGCAAAAGAGAAGAAAAGTAAATAAAATAAAAACAGTATGGGGATGAGGTAGGTAGATTGGGTGGGCTATTTACAGATGGATTATGTACCGCTGCAATGATCGGTAAGCTGCTCAGATAGTTGATGTTTAAAGTTGGTGAGGGAAATAAAAGTCTCCAACTTCAGCGATTTTTGCAATTCGTTCTAATCACTGGCAGCAGAGAACTGGAAGGAAAGGCGGCCAAAAGAGGTGTTGGCTTTGGGGATGATCAGTGAGATATACCTGCTGGAACGTGTGCTACGGGTGGGTGTTGTTATCGTGACCAGGGAACTGAGATAAGGGGGAGCTTTACCTAGCATAGACTTGATGACCTAGAGCCAGTGGGTCAGGCGACGAATATGTAGCGAGGGCCAGCCAAAATAGAAAGCCGATTCTAGATTTTATTTTGGATTGGAGATGTTTAATGTGAGTCTGAAAGGAGAGTTTACAGACTAGCCAAACACCTAGGTATTTATAGTTGTCCACACATTCTAGGTCAGAACCGTCCAGGGTGGTGATGCTAGTCGGGCAGGCGGGTGCGGGCAGCGAACATTTGAAAAGCATAGTTTGGTTTTACTAGCGTTTAAGGGCAGTTGGAGGCCACGGAAGGAGTGTTGTCTGGCATTGAAGCTCGTTTGGAGGTTAGTTAGTACAGGTGTCCAAGGAAGAGCCAGAAGTATACAGAATGGTGTCGTCTGCGTAGAGGTGGATCAGGGAATTGCCCGCAGCAAGAGTGACATCATTGATATATACAGAGAAAAATGTCACCCAAGAAATGAACCCTGTGGAACCCCCATAGAGACTGCCAGAGATCCGGACAACTTGCCCTCCGATTTGACACACTGAACTCTGTCTGCAAAGATAAGAATACTGTGATTGACCATGTCGAAAGCCTTGGCCAGGTCGATGAAGACGGCTGCACAGCACTGTCTTTTATCGATGGCGGTTATGATATCGTTTAGCACCTTGAGCGTGGCTGAGGTGCACCTGTGACCGGCTCGGAAGCCGGATTGCACAGCGGAGAAGGTACGGTGGGACTTGAAATGGTCAGTGATCTGTTTATTAACTTGGCTTTCGAAGACTTTAGATAGGCAGGGCAGGATGGATATAGGTCTGTAACAGTTTGGGTCTAGGGTGTCACCCCCTTTGAAAAGAGGGATGACTGCGGCAGCTTTCCAATCTTTAGGGATCTCGGATGATACGTTGAACAGGCTGGTAATAGGGGTTGCAACAATAGCGGCGGATAGTTTTAGAAAGAGAGGGTCCAGATTGTCTAGCCCAACTGACTTGTACAGGTCCAGGTTTTGCAGCCCTTTCAGAACATCTGCTGTCTGGGTATGGGTGAAGGAGAAGCTTGGGAGGCTTGGGCGAGTAATTGCGGGGGGGGGGGGGGAGTTGCCAGGATGAAAGCATGGCCAGCCATTGAGAAATGCTCATTATAATTTTCGATTGTCATGGATCTATCGGTGGTGTCCATGTTACCTAGCCTCAGTGCAGTGGGCAGCTGGGAGGAGGTGCTCTTGTTCTCCATGGACTTTACAGTGCCCCAAAGCATTTTGGAGTTAGAGCTACAGGATGCAAATTTCTGTTCACTCAGGTCTGGAGTGAACCAAGGGCTATATCTATTCTTAGTTGTGCATTTTTTGAACCGGGCATGCTTATCTAAGATGTGGAGGAAATTACTGTTAAAGAATGACCAGGCATCCTCGACTGACGGGATGATTAGAAAGGCCTACTCGCAGAAGTGTTTTAGGGAGCGTTTGACAGTGATGAGGGATGGTCGTTTGACCGCGGACCCATAGAGGATACAGGCAATGAGGCAGTGATCGCTGAGATCCTGATTGAAAACAGAGGTGTATTTGGAGGGCAAGATAATTGGTCAGGATAATTGGTCAATTGGTCAAGATAATGTCTATGAGGGTGCCCATGTTTATGGATTTAGGGTTGTACCTGGTGGGTTCCTTGATGATTTGTGTGAGATTGAGGGCATCTAGCTTATATTGTAGGACTGCCGGGATGTTAAGCATATCCCAGTTTAGGTCAACTAACAGAACGAACTCTGAAGCTAGATGGGGGAGCAATCAATTCACAAATGGTGTCCAGGACACAGCTGGGAGCGGAGGGGGATTGATAGCAGGCGGCAACAGTGAGAGACTTATTTCTGGAGAGGTTAATAAAAAAAATTGAGGACAGTCTGAGCACTGATGGAGGGATTATGCGTTCCTGGTGTAACTCGGGTAGTTGTTGCCATCCTGTACCTGTCCTGCAGGTGTGATGTTCGGATGTACCGATCATGTGCAGGTGTTACACGTGGTCTGCCACTGCTAGGACGATCAGCCGTCCGTCCTGTCTCCCTGTAGCGCTGTGTTAGGCGTCTCACAGTACGGTCATTGCAATGTATTGCCCTGGCCACATCTTTTTTTGCTGAGTTTACTTATGGTTTATCTATAAAATGTCTTGCACAACTAACGTAATTTGTTTTGATCACTTTACACATTTATTTTGGGGTTCACCCCCGGAAACGTCATTTGACTGATGACTCGCAAGTGGAGAATGAGAGTCTCAAAGCTCGTGTACAATAGCACACGATAAATAGCCACCTGCCGATTTTGGTATGCTGGCGGCATATACCAGCACATTCATTCGGTGGTGTATCAAGAATTCAGCATAGCAAGTTTATGACATTCTGGGTAAGAAATGAGTAAATATCAATTCTACGTTTCATGAATTTATTCACAGATACATAGCCATTGAAGCTTTTATAAATTATGAATAAAAAACGGTTTAAAATCAGAAAATGTATTTAATTGTTTATTTGCATATAATAGGCACATTTTTGAAATAATTGACACCTTGACACCAAATGACCTGTCTTCCAGGTAATATTTAGATTTTTGGAGGGAGAGTATTTGCCTGTAAAAAGTTATTACATCTTCATATCTATATTTCCATCATGAATCGCAAACTGAAGAACACTACTGGATACTGAGACGATCTATCAATGGTGGAACCTGCGGCGACGACGCTCCATGTGGGTTCCCCATCCTGATGGCCAGCTGCCGGTTCCATACACAGATCGGCTACATAGCTAGTTACACATCCATAGGCATACAATTATTGTTATCCTCCACTACACAAAAAGCAAGAAAAGAGTTAGCTAACTACATTACTTCAACTGCATTGCATGGAAAATATCAGCAAGGCCAGCTTACAAAATTGTCCATTCAATTTTGCAGTAAATGCTTTAGCTAGCTAGATTCTTTACATCCACTGTTTCACAAGACGACAGCCTGGTTTGATGGTTTTCTCAGGAGACCCTAAAACATGAAACACAAATTACAATTTCATACTCATGTCAAGATGCCCAAAAAGGTAACGTTAGCAAGCTAGCAGGCTAATTTGAGCCAGTCAGCAAGCTTGCTAAATAGCCATTTTCGTAAATTAACTTTATGACAAAAAAATATGCATAATCATTTCTCTACATTTAACTAACATACTCAACTGCCCCCCCTAGTATTTTTGTCAGCCATCTTTTCTGGGGAAACTCTGCAGCGTTGAGTCATTGGCCAGCGTTTGCAGCTTGTGATTTGCACGAAGTTGGGAAATTCTGTTATTTTCCACCGCTGCACACGTCGTGCCAACGGACCCGTCCACTAGCGTACGGCCCTCATACAAGCGCGTTTTCATCCACGTTCCCTTTCCTCGCCGCCTATCCTGTTTTAACTTGTACCTTTTTCAAAAGGACGGAAGAAATTGCGCAGGAGTTGAGCAAATCAAATTGTACTGGTTATGTATCTGTAGGCTACAAGATAGTGATGGGTCGTTTCGCAAACAAATGGCTCTTTTTGAACGGATCTTTTCGGAACCGAATCACTTGTGAAAGAGCCGTTCATTTGGCTCGCTGATTTTGATACTGTTACAACAACTTGTTGACCTCCTGACAGCTATCTGCAGATAAAAAATATTCTCTGAAGATGGTAATTATTCACTGCAGGAACAATGGGTAGTGAGGAAAGAGCCTCATTCTGGTGCACACATTTTTGCAGTGCCCTCTAATAACTTGGTCAGTTAAAATGTATGTGAACCCACATGTCAGGATCTGATATCATGGCAGGCAACTTTTTAGGCTTTACATGAGAGATTTGCAATTGCTTCATAGTCGTAGGTACATTTTTTTCAGCGCGACTGAACGAAGAGTCGTTTGGGAACCAAATGTCTCTTTTAGCTGAATGTAGCCAAATGATCCGGCTCACCGAAAAGATTCGGGATGTCCATCCCTAGTACCAGAAGCATGGCTTTCATTTCTATAGAAACTCTCAGATCCCGCCCATTATATTTTCTGCGTCCTGAAAGTGAAATTTACTCAGTCTAGTGATAAGTTTCATTTCTATAGAAACATGAGTGACCCAGTGACATCACAGATCAGCCTTTGTAAAACTCTGTTTTTCTGACCCTTGTTTTGTATCTGTCCTGTGTACTGGCTATGTGTATGTAGGCTATAAGAAGCACCTTTTAGTTACTTTCATTCTCGGGTTCTGTTGATAGAGAAGAGAGAAACAAACACAGTCAAGACTAGATTCTGGTAGTAGGCTGCACAAGAAGGTGAGATGATTATTATTGTTAATACTTTTTTGATGTGAGGACTTATTACATCACATTACAATACAGTATTAATCATGTTTACAAGTTTCCAAATGTTATTTTAGAAAAAACCTTATAGTTTAAAGAACTTGTTGGGACCATACTCCTGTCTTTTTTTAGATTGTTTTGCTTTACTTGTTTTAGAAAATCTAATTCTCTGAGAAATTGTATTAGTATAAATGAATATAATTTCAGATTTTGCATACAATATAGCTTAGTATTCATATTTATTTTATGCAGTCTTTTTGCTCCTCTTTATCAAGGGTGCCAATAATCTTTTACCTGGTAGGTCAGATTAAAGTGACATTTCACTCCAAAATGAAAATTTGTTGATTTATTTCAGATATTTATAAAACCAACATTTTCAGATCTTTAACTGTTTTTTGGTCCTAAACACTTTTTAAAGGGCCAGTGCAGTCAAAATAAGTTTTTCCTGTTTGGGGTTTTTATAAAAACCACACCACAAAAAAACCAATATACAATACATGGGTACAAAACTGAAAAAGGTTTGTTAAAACAGGTAACAAAACCCATTAATCATAAATGTACAAATTAACATCAGCAATCTTAAACTTAAATGCAAAAACAGACCAGGTTTATGCCTGTAACTGCCAGAAATACATTTCAGGCATATTGTTTTCCCGTCTATGAGAGCCAGCTTCTCCTGGTGGATATGACAGATGGCAACATGGTTCAATCTGCTTTGTGTCTTTGTTGATCGCAGCCACGTCTTCAAACTCCATGACAACCAAATGAAATCAGAATGAAGGCAACAACATTTCTTTTGTTTTGACTACAGGCAACAAAGATGAGTTGAACCGATAGTTCCAATCTCTGTGTGATGTAAATGTGCAACATGCTTTACTACCACACTGCCTTATAATGGCTGGTCTTAACAATGATTGGGTTAGCTTTTTAACATGATAGATTCTGCTGTTATTAGCAAAATCATGTATTAACTGTCTGGCAATAGGTATAGCTAGCTAGCTGACCACATAGTACCAGTCTATTATGAATTGTACAGTCCCCCCCAAAAATTATTGTCAGCACTCAAGTTTTCAAGATGTGTAACTTTCAAAATACAGAAATCATCCCCTATTATCCATTTTGCATGATTATGCGCCTGCAAAATTCTTGCTTGAGATTGTTATTTGCTAAAAAGCTACTTTTGTCCACTTTAATGGAAATCTACTAGAGTAAGGAACTTCATTGTTACCCAGAAATGATTTGATATTGATAGAAAATATCTGCATTGGAACTGTAATGTATTACCAACCACTAGAAATAAGTTACAGGTATCATTCCAAATGTTGACACAACCGTTGTTTTGTCTTAGGTCGACCATGGTTGGAAGGGGCATCCTGGGTTGTTTCATCTTGTGTCTGTCTCTGGCCTCAGTATGCGCTGTCAGAGGAACCCTTAGTTCAATAAAGGACCTCAAGGGAATAGAGTTTGGTCACACCTCTCCTCGACACGGCCTCATGCTGCTCCACTGGCTAGCCAACAACATTTACATTGACAACAACGGCAACATGAGACTCAATTTCAACCCAGCCAGGAGAGACTATGGCTTTCATTTCTATAGAAATGCAGATAATCCCCGTCCATTACCTATTCTGCACCATCAACATGAAAGTTACTACTCACTAGGGAACCTTGTTCACAATAACAACAACGATGCTTTGGCACTTCCTGATTATGTAACTCGAAGATTCTACAACTCAAGGGGACCTGAGAACAACAGGGACAGGGTCATACTCAGAGTTAGGGAGGAAGAGTCCAATCAGTTCATAGTAGATGAGGTCTATGTCACACAGCACTATCCACCAAATGGAAACACAGGAACTGGCTATGATCCAGACAATACATACCTTGTCAGTTTAAACCTCTTAACACAAATCCAATGTCTCGCAACCATTGACCGAAATGACATTCCACGTATATATAATGTAGAGATCAACCACAACAGTCTGCAAGAACTGGAAAACATCTGGGGACACACACCTGGTCTGGCACTTCTTCTGACAATTGTATTGTCCTTTACATTTAGGGCGCAATCATATCGTGTAAAATCACAAAGTACCTTGAAGCATGAAGATAATACATTGATTAAGCTTGAGGTGAAAACCACAGATAGAGGAAAAGCCAGGATCATCTGGAGTGGGATCCCCAAGAGGCTATTAGGCCATGGTGTAATGGTGGTTCTTCATAGGAACAATAACAGTGACAGTAAGAGCGAGCTGGACAGATCATCAGTCGGGGGAAAAGCCTCTGGGAGCTATAACACTTCAGTACCCCTTAACCCTGGTCTCCAGGTCCGGCTCTGTAAGGAGGTAAAATCATGGTGGAATAACTTGGGGTTTGGGTCTCCAACTGGAGAGGAGATATGGAGAGGTTCTGAGTTTCACGATGCCAACAGAGAGATTCCTGTTGATGTTAACGGATATGACGCCAGTCTGCAGCTCTTCGTAAAGGATGGAAAGGCCTGCGCTCGTCTGTATGTAAAGAAATCCTTCACTGCCTGGAAGAAAACGTTTAATAACTCCTGGGTTGGGTTCTACTCTTCTGAAGGCACCCTGGATTATAACACCTGGCAATGGGCTGTAAAGTTCTCTGAGGAAAAGGGCTCACATCAGGCTGATATACCTGGGTATGATGTCTATGTGTATGAGTCTAGTATGACCATGTCTCCTGGGGTCCAAGTCAGATTCATGCTGGAGAAAGCTGGGGGTGAAAAGGTACGCACTCCACCCTGGGAGAGACTTGTCCAGTGGTGAGCTCACCTGATAACATGATATATGACGTTGATATTCTCATTTATAACTGCTTGTGTAACTGCTTTTGTTCAACATTTCTATACCCTGTTTTTCATTTAGATGTATTTTAATTGTTCATCTGTGTGAAGTGTAAAAGATAATCTGTTCCCAAAAAGCTACCTGGTATCCCTTCTGTTCCTCTTTCTTTGCTATTTTGAGGGGATGACTACAGGTTGTTGGTGTAGGAGGGAGACTTGACCTGTCCTCATGACAAATCATTCAGTACATTAAAGAGTCTTTTTCTCTTTTTTTCTGTTTAATGTATCATGGGCGGGAGACCTTTGTAGGGAAAGAGTGGATACCTAGTCAGTTGTACAACTGAATGCATTCAACTAAAATACATGTTCCTCATTTTACCCAATCGCTCTGAATACACGTCATCGGTGCACAGGGAGCAGTTGTTGGGGGTTAATTGCCATGCTCAAGGGCAGAACGGTAGATTTTTCCACCTTGGCGACCTGAGGATTTGAACCAGAAACCTTACTGGGTTGCTGGCCCAATACTGGGTTGCTGGCCCAATGCTCTCTGTTTGTTGGTGTTCATTTTTGTGTTTTGTGAAAATTCTATAAAAATGGAATCACAAAAAAACTATGATAAATTCAGAGAAATTATACAATAAAAACCTAAGAAAAACAAACAAAATGGTGGTTTAATCATCCCAGGATCCACTCTTGAGCCCTTCAATGATATGTTCCTGGAAGATGAGTGTGAAAAGATAGACTGGGATTATGATGGAGCTGGACAATGGTGATGTTGGACAAATCTCATATCAGTAGTCGGTCTATAGTGGTTTCCATACCTATTTGTTTGCAAATGGAATCAGCCATGTCCCACCAACCAGTCCTGAACCACCATTTAGGAATGTGAAACACATAATGTAAGGTCAGCCCAGAGCTGTGGGGAACTCCATCACCATGAACCACAGTGTGATGTAGCAACTGATTTAGACCAGGGAATCCTGATGACTTCACTCAGACCAATCATTGGTATTAAAGGATCAGGTACATTTAGTGCCAGTCAAAGGGAGAAGAGAAAAATCAGCAGACATTGTGGGTCCCAGGAACCCATGTTGCATACCTCTGGTCCAACCACATCTGTGTGATATACTGCCCTCTACTGGACGTTACAAAGTACTATATTTATCTCACATCAGGCCTGAGTTTCATTTAGATATTTTTGACCCAGAGTCATACAAAATTGTGTGTTTCTCTACTCCAACAATTAATCCACAGATAAAAGGGAAAACCTAGTTAGTCTGATTAATCTTTGATAACGTACTGAGTATGTGGGTTAGTATCACTGAGGTATCTACTTACATTCACATACACCATTTCATGGTTGCTGTCATCTTTCTTACTGGGATTACTCTCCCTGCACTAGAGCTCAGTGCTCACTGGACAGACAGCAGTATGCCGTGAACATGCTCTGGGAACTCTGTTTAATATCTTCAGCTCTCCGTCAACAAACAATTGTAATAATTCAATGGATGTTTTGTGCGCAAATGTGATGACTAAAGTGTCTTATTAGGAATTTTCTCATTTGACTTCTCTATGGGGCCATCAGTGGGAATTGTCTTTCTCGGCCGTGATTCAGTTAAACTGCAATAACGAAACAATGCTGTAGATGCAGTCAAAGTGTTCTTCGAGACTGAAACCCTGGCCCCTTGGTTACCCTGCTCGTGAAAACAATGATGAGATGGGTCTCGGTATCAGCTGAATAAGAATATATTTTGATACTTAGATATTTCTTAATTCCATTATTTTAATTGTATACGTTGTTGTGAATTGTTACATACTACTGCACTGTTGGAGCTAGGAACACATTTCGCTATACACATATTTAGCAGATGTTAATATGGGTATGTGAACTATACAATTTGATTTGATTTGGTTTGAAGTGGTACTCGCTACGCGTGACGTCCTTTACACATTCTCACATTGTAGTTGTAACTTCTCAACAGTAAATGCAGGAAATCAACAATCCAAATGGCAGACAACATTACTCCAATTACAAAACATATTTTCAATAAACAGTTTTAATAATGACTCTGTTTTTGTTGCTAAAATTATCAAAGGCACATAAAGTTAGAAGCCGACATACCACAGTTAAATAAATGAAACATTTCCAATTATTAAATCCTTTTTCAGTACCTAATATGAGCCTTGTATGTATTAGATAAAGGTGTGTATTTCTAATGAGTCAGGATTTTCAGGTTCTCATCAACAGGCCCCTGGTCAGCCATGATATAACGTGATCAAATAATGTCACATATTCCCTCAGGACCACATTATATGAAGGGGTATACATAACACCTTTATGAAAAGAGTCATAACACCTTTATGAAAAGAGTCATAACACCTTTATGAAAAGAGTCATAACACCTTTATGAAAAGAGTCATAACACCTTTATGAAAAGAGTCATAACACCTTTATGAAAAGAGTCATAACACCTTTATGAAAACAGTCATAACACCTTTATGAAAACAGTCATAACACCTTTATGAAAACAGTCATAACACCTTTATGAAAACAGTCATAACACCTTCATGAAAACAGTCACAACACCTTTATGAAAACAGTCATAACACCTTTATGAAAACAGTCACAACACCTTTATGAAAACAGTCATAACACCTTTATGAAAACAGTCACAACACCTTTATGAAAACAGTCATAACACCTTTATGAAAACAGTCATACCAATTCTGTGTTGCAGTTTCATTAATTACCACAGTCATAATGTCATGTCTTGTTATGTCTGTTCCTGTCCTTTCTCTTCATTCTCTCTCTCTGCTGGTCTTTTTAGGTTACCTTCTCTGTCTCTCATTCCTCAGCTGTTCTACATCTGCCCTAACTAGCTCTTTCACTCTTCCCCACCTGTTCTCTCTTCCCCCTCTGATTAGGTCTCTATTTCTCTCTCTGTTCCTGCTACTTTCAGTGTCTGATTCTTGTTTGTGTTTTTTGATGCCAGAAGCAAGCTGTCGTCTTTTGCTTCCACCTTGTCCTGTCCTGTCGGAGTCTGCCTGGCAGGAGCATCCTGCACTATACTAACGTTCTTTTGTTCCGCTGACAACGTTGGAAAAGGATTATGCCATTCCTGTATTTTCATTAAAGAACTCTGTTTTCTGTTAAAACCGCTTTTGGGTCTTCACTCAAGTTCATAACAGAAGAATCAGACCAAGAATGGACCCAGCGGCTCCGGACCCTTTTCACTCCGCCGTCGAGATCCAGGGAGCGATGCTAGGCAGACACGAGGAGGAATTGTCTGCTGCTCAACATGCCGTTGAGACCCTGGCCGTCCAAGTCTCCGACCTCACAAGACGGGTTCACCAACTCCACCTCGATCCACCGCCCACTTCCAGGGTTTCCGAGTCTCCGGAGCCCAGGATCAACAACCCGCCGTGTTACTCTGGGGAGCCCACTGAGTGCCGCTCATTCCTCACTCAGTGTGATGTGGTGTTCTCTCTCCAGCCCAACACTTACTCCAGGAGCGCAGCCCGCATCGCCTACGTCATTTCTCTCCTTACCGGACGGGCGCGTGAGTGGGGCACGGCAGTCTGGGAGGCGAGGGCTGAGTGTATTAACCAGTATCAGGACTTTAAGGAGGAGATGATACGGGTTTTTGACCGTTCTGTTTTTGGCGAGGAGGCTTCCAGGGCCCTGTCTTCCCTATGTCAGGGGAATAGATCCATAACGGATTATTCTATTGAGTTTCGCACTCTCGCTGCCTCTAGTGACTGGAACGAGCCGGCTTTGCTCGCTCGTTTTCTGGAGGGTCTCCACGTCGAGGTTAAGGATGAGATCCTCTCCCGGGAGGTTCCTTCCAGTCTGGACTCCTTAATAGCTCTCGCTATTCGCATAGAGCGACGGTTTGATCTTCGTCGCCGAGCTCGTGGAAAGGAGCTCACGTTCTCCGTTGCTCCCCTCTCCACATCACTGCCACCTGCCGCATCACTGCCACCCTCCTCCGCCGGCTCGGATGCTGAGCCTATGCAGCTGGGGGGTATTCGCATCTCGGCCAAGGAGAGGGAACGGAGAATCACCAATCGCCTCTGTCTCTACTGCGGCTCCGCTGGTCATTTTGTCACCTCATGTCCAGTAAAAGCCAGAGCTCATCAGTAAGAGGAGGGCTACTGGTGAGCGCAACTACTCAGGCCTCTCCTTCTGGATCACGCACTACCTTTCCGGTCCATCTCCGCTGGCCCGGTTCATCTGCTTCCTGCAGTGCCTTGATAGACTCTGGGGCGGAGGGCTGTTTTATGGATAGACCTGGGCTCGGGAACATGACATTCCTCTCAGACAGTTAGGGAGCCCAGGGCCTTGTTCGCTTTAGATGGTAGTTCTCCCCCAAGATTCAGCGTGAGACGCTGCCTTTAACCCTCACTGTCTCTGGTAATCATAGCGAAAACCATTTCTTTTTAATTTTTTGTTCACCTTTTACACCTGTTGTTTTGGGTCATCCCTGGCTAGTGCGCCATAACCCTTCTATTAATTGAAGTAATACTATCCTATCCTGGAATGTTTCTTGTCATGTAACCTGTTTAATGTCTGCTATCCCTCCTGTTTCCTCTGTCTCTTCTTCACAGGAGGAGCCTGCCGATTTGACAGGGGTGCCGGAGGAGTATCACGATCTGCGCACGGTGTTCAGTCGTTCCAAGGCCACTTCTCTCCCTCCACACCGGTCGTATGACTGTAGTATTGATCTCCTTCCGGGAACTACCCCCCCAGGGGTTTATACTCTCTGTCGGCTCCCGAAAAGGCAGGATTATTTGTCATACCATAGTCTCCTCCTCCTCCCCCCGCCGGGCACCTAGAAGAAGGATTGTGGTCCCTGCGCCCATGCGTGGATTATCGAGGGCTGAATGACATAACAGTTAAGAATCGTTATCCGCTTCCTCTTATGTCTTCAGCCTTCGAGATCCTGCAGGGAGCCAGGTTTTTCACCAAATTGGACCTTCGTAACGCCTACCATCTCGTGCGCATCAGGGAGGGGGACAGTGGAAGACGGCGTTTAACACTCCGTTAGGGCACTTTGAATACCGGGTTCTTCATTAACGCTCCAGCTGTCTTTCAGGCACTAGTTAACGACGTCCTGAGAGACATGCTGAACATTTTTGTTTTCGTTTACATGGGTGATATCCTGATTTTTTCACCGTCTCTCTCGATTCATGTTCAGCACGTGCGAAATGTCCTCCAGCGCCTTTTGGAGAACTGTCTTTATGTGAAGGCTGAGAAGTGCACTTTTCATGCCGCCTCTGTCCTTTTCTCGGTTCCGTTATTTCCGCTGAGGGCATTAAGATGGATCCCGCTAAGGTCCAGGCTGTCATTGATTGGCCCGTTCCTAAGTCACGCGTCGAGCTGCAGCGCTTTCTGGGCTTCGCTAATTTCTACCGTCGTTTCATCCGTAATTTCGGTCAGGTGGCAGCTCCTCTCACAGCCCTTACTTCTGTTAAGACGTGCTTTAAGTGGTCCGTTTCCGCCCAGGGAGCTTTTGATCTTCTTAAGAATCGTTTACATCCGCACCTATTCTTGTTACACCTGACATCTCTAGACAGTTTGTTGTTGAGGTTGACGCGTCAGAGGTGGGCGTGGGAGCCATTCTTTCTCAGCGCTCTCTCTGACGGCAAGGTCCATCCTTGCGCGTTTTTCTCTCATCGCTTATCGTCGTCAGAACGTAACTATGATGTTGGTAATCGTGAACTGCTTCCGCTTAGCCCTAACGAATGGCGACAGTGGTTGGAACACCTTCCTTTTGTCGTTTGGACTGACCATAGGAACCTTGAGTACATCCGTTCAGCCAAACGACTTAATGCGCGTCAGGCTCGTTGGGCTCTGTTTTTCGCTCGTTTCGAGTTTGTTATTTCTTATCGTCCGGGCTCAAAAACACCAAACCTGATGCTTTATCTCGTCTCTTCAGTTCTTCTGAGGTCTCCACCGACCCCGATGGGATTCTCCCTGAGGGGCGTGTTGTCGGGTTGACTGTCTGGGAATTGAGAGGCAGGTAAAGCAAGCACTTCACGCTGGGAACGCAGCTTGTCCTAGGAACCTTCTGTTCGTTCCCGTTCCTACTCGTCCGGCCGTTCTTCAGTGGGCCCACTCTGCCAAGTTAGCCGGCCATTAGTACGCATTCGCCAGCGTTTCTGGTGGCCCACTCGGGAACGTGACGCGCGTCGATTTGTCGCCGCTTGTTTTTGTGTCTGCGCGCAGACTAAATCTGGGAACTCTCCTCCTGCCGGCCGTCTCAGACCGCTTCCCATTCCCTCTCGACCGTGGTCTCACATCGCTTTAGATTTTATCACAGGACTGCCTTCATCAGCGGGAAGACAGTTATTCTTCGGTTGTCGATAGATTCTCTAAGGCGGCTCAATTCCTCTCGATAAGCTCCCTTCTGCTAAGGAGACGGCTCAGATCATTATCGAGAATGTTTTCCCGAATTCATGGCCTTCCGTCTGACGTCGTTTCCGACAGAGGTCCGAGTTCACGTCTCAATTTTGGAGGGAGTTTTGCCGTTTGATTGGGGCTTCCGTCAGTCTCTCGTCCCAGGCTTTCATCCCCAGTCTAACTCCAACGGGCCAATCAGACTGTTGGTCGCATTTTACGCAGTCTTTCTTTTCGTAACCCTGCGTCTTGGTCAGAACAGCTCCCCAACAGAGTACGCCACAACTCGCTTCCCTAGTCTGCTACCGGTCTATCCCCTTTTCAGTGTAGCCTCGGGTACCAGCCTCCGCTGTTCTCATCTCAGCTACAAGGTCCTGCGTCCCCTCCGCTCAGGCTTTTGTCCAGCGTTGCGAGCGCACCTGGAAGGGGTCAGGTCGGCACTTTGCCGTGGGCGCAGACTGTGAAATAAGCGTATCCTGATATTGTTGCGGTCAAGAGAGTATGGCTCTCCACTCAGAACCTTCCCCTTAAGACAGCTTCTCTTAAGTTGGCCTTGATTTCATTGGTCCGTTCCGTAAGGTCATTAATCCTGTAGAGTGCACTTTCTTCTCTGAAAACCCTGCTATCTTCGTCACGTTCACCCGGTCTTCCATGTCTCCTGTGTTAAGCCCGTTCTTAGTGTCCCTCCCCCCCATCCTTGTCGGCGCACCCATCTACAGGGTTCGTAAGATTTTGGACATGATCAGTACCTAGTTGATTGGGAGGGGTACGGTCCTGAGGAGAGGAGTTGGGTTCCCTCTCGGGACGTGCTGGACCGTTCGCTGATCGATGATTTCCTCCGTTGCCGCCAGGTTTCCTCCTCGAGTGCGCCAGGAGGCGCTCGGTGAGTGGGGGGTACTGTCATGTCTTGTTATGTCTGTTCCTGTCCTTTCTCTTCATTCTCTCTCTCTGCTGGTCTTTTTAGGTTACCTTCTCTGTCTCTCATTCCTCAGCTGTTCTACATCTGCCCTAACTAGCTCTTTCACTCTTCCCCACCTGTTCTCTCTTCCCCCTCTGATTAGGTCTCTATTTCTCTCTCTGTTCCTGCTACTTTCAGTGTCTGATTCTTGTTTGTGTTTTTTGATGCCAAAGCAAGCTGTAACTCGTTTGCTTCCACCTTGTCCTGTCCTGTCGGAGTCTGCCTGGCAGGAGCATCCTGCACTTTATACTAACGTTCTTTTTGTTCCGCTGACAACGTTGGAAAAGGATTTATGCCATTCCTGTATTTTCATTAAAGAACTCTGTTTTCTGTTAAAACCGCTTTTGGGTCTTCACTCAAGTTCATAACACATAACACATTTATTTCAAATCCTTTGTAAGGAATTCTTGAAATTAAAGTCCCTACGAATAGCTGTTAAATTATCAGTACAAAATGTTTTTACTGTCATAGTACCCAACCCCCTGACACACTATTCACACAACAGTCTGGGAGCACTGGGTAGGCCTCAGAACATTGCCCAGGTAGCATTAGCAATTTAGGGTTTATATGCCTTGCTCAAGGCCACAATGGCAGCATATGGCTGGGAACCAGACCTGTGTGTAAATAGTGCATTTCAAATACTCTAACTAGCCGTACTTGATGATTGAGCTTGCCTGGTGCAATGGAACCTATGGAATAGTACTAAATACTATTGTAATTGTAAATCCCCCTCCAAGGCAGCAGGGGATGGCACCTGAAAAGTGATGCAGGTGTGGTTGAACTTGTGTAAGTATTGTGTTAGCTCCCGAAGCTAATTCCTATGCTTAAGCTCAGCAGGGTAACCCAATCTTGTGGCCTGCAGGTGACCTAGGCTAGAAACCAGTCTATTTATTTGGTGCAGTGACCTGAATAGATACCTGTGTGGAAGTGGTGAAATGGGTGGTGGAGTGTAACGAAGATGGTTTTGCATGTTTAGTAACCTAAAGAGGCTAGAGAGACAGGCCAGTAACTGGAAGGTTGTCAGTTCAACCCTGGGTCTCTTGTTACCTTGTTGAACTATGGGGCCATGTGTAATGTAGCCTAGAGGTTGGAGGGGAGGCTAACTTCTGGGGGGTTTGCTGGATTGAATCATGGGGCTGATGGAAAAAATCTGGTGAACGTGAACCTGTAACTGGAGGGTTGCAAACAAAAAAACAACCCGTTAGACTTCACCCCATTTGACCTTCCCCTCCTAGCAGAGACCCATCCGAGCACAAACTGGTTTCTAACCCGGGTCTCCTGGGCACCACAAAATCTCAAACAAGGTTACTCATAATGATACACAGCCTGTTGTGTGTACGTTGTGTCAGGGGTCGGATACTGTTACATCAAAATGACAAGTTTCAGTTATACAATGGCCAACTGTGTGTGTGTGTGTGTGTGTGTGTGTGTGTGTGTGTGTGTGTGTGTGTGTGTGTGTGTGTGTGTGTGTGTGTGTGTGTGTGTGTGTGTGTGTGTGTGTGTGTGTGTGATTGGTGGTAGTAGTGGTGGTATGTGGTATCAAATTGAGGGAAGTAATACGTAAAAACATTGATTTTGATATTATTGTGGAAATTCTACACATGGGACACCTGGAGTCAATCTTAAATGAATCATTGTTTAGTAACAGCAAGCTGGAGAGGTCACAGTCAAACTTAGATGCATAAAGTACCAGTCTGAAGTGAGCTCGGCTGGGGCAGTCTCATTAGTTCTCTTATATACGCTTACACTTATAGTTGTGTGATTTAGCTAATTCATAATTAATTAATAATTAATAATGAATTCATCATTAATTCATCATTAACGTTTAGTTCATGCATGTGACAGACCAATACCTCACAAGGCTTCTTCTCTCCAAGCTGAAGCCTTGAATCTGAGATATCCCTTTGTTCTCAAAACAAGGTTCTGGGCATACTGCCAAATTGCTCTACTGATAGTGAGGATTCTTCCCAGGTATACATTCAGTCAGTCACTTGCATGAACTCAGAAATTGGTTATTAGAAAAGCACAAACATCCATCACAGTATGTTATTACAAGACTGGTTGAAGTTATTATTGTTATTCTTAAAAAATATATGTATTTGCCTGAATACGTAATAACCAGTGGGTAACGTAATAACGTATTACATTTAGTGGAAAAAGTTAATACGTTAACCATTCAACATTTAACCAGGTTATCCGGCAAATTATATTTTATTACATAGAAACTCTATTACCTTGACCGTTGTTACATGCCCTCCTAAATCGTAGAATGTACTGTGTTTCTCTCACATGAAGGAGGGCTCAGGGCTGAGTTTCATTCCAAAAAGTGGGTTTCTTCTTTCTACCCTTATCACATTTTCCTGTCATTATAACCTTATTCATTCTACTATTCTATTAAACAAAATGTGTATTTAGTATATAAATGTATTCTAACCCATTGTGTAAAATAACCTAAATGAAAATGTTAGTAGATGCATGTCTAATAAAAAACAAGCTGTACCTTTCATAAATACAAATATATGTTTGTTGCCTAGAAACAGGAAAATCACACTGTTGAAATTGCGTACAGTGTTGATCCCCTCCACTGCCTTCACCCTGGGAGACAAGACGTTATGTTTCAGGAAAAGTTATGGCAACGTTCTTCTGCTCCTAAGCAACAAGCTACCAACTGTTCAGGGCAAGGTATTCAGCGTAGAAGGACGAGAACAACTCTGCTGAAATGAAACTCAGCCATGAATTGTCCTCCATGTTGGCTATGCGTGATAAATATAATACTTTATAATGACCAATAGAGGGCAGTACATCACAGAGCTGTGGCTAGACCAGAGGTGTGCACCATGGGTTCCTGGGAGCCACAGTATCTGCTGATTGTCCTTTGGCTGGAACTTAACTTACCTGACCCATTTATGCCCCTGATTGGTCTGAGTGAATTATTTTGGTTTGTCTAAATCAGTTGCTACATCATACTAACATGCTGACCAAACCGGACACACGCGAGCGACCGTGTGCCATCGTACGCACAGTGATTTTGTTTCACCAGAAGCGATCAGGACACGCAGGTTGAAATATCAAACAGACTCTGAACTAATTATATTAATTTGGGGACAGGTTAAAAATCATTAAACATTTATGATAATTTAGCTAGCTTGCTTGCTGTTGAAAGCTAATTTGTCTTGGGATATAAACATTGGGTTCTTATTTTACCTGAAATGCACAAGGTCCTCTACACCCACAATTAATCCACAGATAAAACGGTAAACCGAATTCCTTTCTCGTCATCTCTCCTCCTTCCTCAGGCTTCTTATTATTATTTTTGACTTAATATGGTGGTTGGCAACCAACTTTACAGCATTACTACAACCTCCCGGAGTGTGGAGCTAAATGAATCTTTCAATCACCCATGTGAGTATATGCTTCTAAAAACCTATGAGGAGATGGGAGAGGCCGGACTTGCAGCGTGTTGAGCGTCACAAATAGAACCTATTTCTATTTTAGTGCCTGGCTACGCAGACGCTCGCTGACGCCCACGAGCAGTGTGAGTGCAATGACTGAATGATTATGTATGTGTACATTTATTTTGTAACCCTCGCGCACACAACATGTCCGGTCTGGCCAGAATGCAAAGCTCCAGGACTGGCTGGTCACTGGTTAGTCATGGCTGATTCCTTTTTCAGCTCTGTCTCTCTATCTGCGATTGTTACAGATCTACCTGTGACCATCCCAACACAAACTACCCACTAGGCAAACACTGGTTGAATCAACACAAACTCTGGATTACCACACCAAACCCACCAGAGGTTAATACTGTAGGCCCATGGTTAATAGATCCATGAATTATGATGGGTAATTAAAAGTACAGGGTAATCTCTCTCTCTCTATCTCTCTCTCTCTCTTACACATACACAGAAACACGCACACATGCTGCACTGCACTACACTACATTGGTAATTCAAAAGGGAGGTGGGGGAGGAAAATAAGCTCACACTGACATTTCAGCGTCATGGGGTCTGAATCATGTAGCATGGACATGGGACATGTCAGCTAAATAACGTAATTAAGAGTCCGATCATATTGGAGGGAAGGACTTCTGTTCTCAGTAGAACAACACATACTCCAGGTGTGAAGGGAGAAAGGAGAGGGAGGAAGCACTTCTGTTCTCAGTAGAACAACACATACTCCAGGTGTGAAGGGAGAAAGGAGAGGGAGGAAGCACTTCTGTTCTCAGTAGAACAACACATACTCCAGGTGTGAAGGGAGAAAGGAGAGGGAGGAAGGACTTCTGTTCCCAGTAGAACAACACATACTCCAGGTGTGAAGGGAGAAAGGAGAGGGAGGAAGGACTTCTGTTCTCAGTAGAACAACACATACTCCAGGTGTGAAGGGAGAAAGGAGAGGGAGGAAGCACTTCTGTTCTCAGTAGAACAACACATACTCCAGGTGTGAAGGGAGAAAGGAGAGGGAGGAAGCACTTCTGTTCTCAGTAGAACAACACATACTCCAGGTGTGAAGGGAGAAAGGAGAGGGAGGAAGCACTTCTCTCAGTAGAACAACACATACTCCAGGTGTGAAGGGAGAAAGGAGAGGGAGGAAGGACTTCTGTTCTCAGTAGAACAACACATACTCCAGGTGTGAAGGGAGAAAGGAGAGGGAGGAAGGACTTCTGTTCTCAGTAGAACAACACATACTCCAGGTGTGAAGGGAGAAAGGAGAGGGAGGAAGGACTTCTGTTCTCAGTAGAACAACACATACTCCAGGTGTGAAGGGAGAAAGGAGAGGGAGGAAGGACTTCTCTCAGTAGAACAACACATACTCCAGGTGTGAAGGGAGAAAGGAGAGGGAGGAAGGACTTCTGTTCTCAGTAGAACAACACATACTCCAGGTGTGAAGGGAGAAAGGAGAGGGAGGAAGGACTTCTCTCAGTGTGAAGGGAGAAAGGAGAGGGAGGAAGGACTTCTGTTCTCAGAACAACACATACTCCAGGTGTGAAGGGAGAAAGGAGAGGGAGGATGGACTTCTGTTCTCAGTAGAACAACACATACTCCAGGTGTGAAGGGAGAAAGGAGAGGGAGGAAGGACTTCTCTCAGTAGAACAACACATACTCCAGGTGTGAAGGGAGAAAGGAGAGGGAGGAAGGACTTCTGTTCTCAGTAGAACAACACATACTCCAGGTGTGAAGGGAGAAAGGAGAGGGAGGAAGGACTTCTGTTCTCAGTAGAACAACACATACTCCAGGTGTGAAGGGAGAAAGGAGAGGGAGGAAGGACTTCTCTCAGTAGAACAACACATACTCCAGGTGTGAAGGGAGAAAGGAGAGGGAGGAAGGACTTCTGTTCTCAGTAGAACAACACATACTCCAGGTGTGAAGGGAGAAAGGAGAGGGAGGAAGGACTTCTCTCAGTAGAACAACACATACTCCAGGTGTGAAGGGAGAAAGGAGAGGGAGGAAGGACTTCTGTTCTCAGTAGAACAACACATACTCCAGGTGTGAAGGGAGAAAGGAGAGGGAGGAAGGACTTCTCTCAGTAGAACAACACATACTCCAGGTGTGAAGGGAGAAAGGAGAGGGAGGAAGGACTTCTGTTCTCAGTAGAACAACACATACTCCAGGTGTGAAGGGAGAAAGGAGAGGGAGGAAGCACTTCTCTCAGTAGAACAACACATACTCCAGGTGTGAAGGGAGAAAGGAGAGGGAGGAAGGACTTCTCTCAGTAGAACAACACATACTCCAGGTGTGAAGGGAGAAAGGAGAGGGAGGAAGGACTTCTTCTCAGTAGAACAACACATACTCCAGGTGTGAAGGGAGAAAGGAGAGGGAGGAAGGACTTCTGTTCTCAGTAGAACAACACATACTCCAGGTGTGAAGGGAGAAAGGAGAGGGAGGAAGGACTTCTCTCAGTAGAACAACACATACTCCAGGTGTGAAGGGAGAAAGGAGAGGGAGGAAGGACTTCTGTTCTCAGTAGAACAACACATACTCCAGGTGTGAAGGGAGAAAGGAGAGGGAGGAAGGACTTCTCTCAGTAGAACAACACATACTCCAGGTGTGAAGGGAGAAAGGAGAGGGAGGAAGGACTTCTGTTCTCAGTAGAACAACACATACTCCAGGTGTGAAGGGAGAAAGGAGAGGGAGGAAGGACTTCTCTCAGTAGAACAACACATACTCCAGGTGTGAAGGGAGAAAGGAGAGGGAGGATGGACTTCTGTTCTCAGTAGAACAACACATACTCCAGGTGTGAAGGGAGAAAGGAGAGGGAGGAAGGACTTCTCTCAGTAGAACAACACATACTCCAGGTGTGAAGGGAGAAAGGAGAGGGAGGAAGGACTTCTGTTCTCAGTAGAACAACACATACTCCAGGTGTGAAGGGAGAAAGGAGAGGGAGGAAGGACTTCTGTTCTCAGTAGAACAACACATACTCCAGGTGTGAAGGGAGAAAGGAGAGGGAGGAAGGACTTCTCTCAGTAGAACAACACATACTCCAGGTGTGAAGGGAGAAAGGAGAGGGAGGAAGGACTTCTGTTCTCAGTAGAACAACACATACTCCAGGTGTGAAGGGAGAAAGGAGAGGGAGGAAGGACTCTCAGTAGAACAACACATACTCCAGGTGTGAAGGGAGAAAGGAGAGGGAGGAAGGACTTCTGTTCTCAGTAGAACAACACATACTCCAGGTGTGAAGGGAGAAAGGAGAGGGAGGAAGGACTTCTCTCAGTAGAACAACACATACTCCAGGTGTGAAGGGAGAAAGGAGAGGGAGGAAGGACTTCTGTTCTCAGTAGAACAACACATACTCCAGGTGTGAAGGGAGAAAGGAGAGGGAGGAAGGACTTCTGTTCTCAGTAGAACAACACATACTCCAGGTGTGAAGGGAGAAAGGAGAGGGAGGAAGGACTTCTCTCAGTAGAACAACACATACTCCAGGTGTGAAGGGAGAAAGGGAGGAAGGACTTCTGTTCTCAGTAGAACAACACATACTCCAGGTGTGAAGGGAGAAAGGAGAGGGAGGAAGGACTTCTCTCAGTAGAACAACACATACTCCAGGTGTGAAGGGAGAAAGGAGAGGGGGAAGGACTTCTGTTCTCAGTAGAACAACACATACTCCAGGTGTGAAGGGAGAAAGGAGAGGGAGGAAGGACTCTCAGTAGAACAACACATACTCCAGGTGTGAAGGGAGAAAGGAGAGGGAGGAAGGACTTCTGTTCTCAGTAGAACAACACATACTCCAGGTGTGAAGGGAGAAAGGAGAGGGAGGAAGGACTTCTCTCAGTAGAACAACACATACTCCAGGTGTGAAGGGAGAAAGGAGAGGGAGGAAGGACTTCTGTTCTCAGTAGAACAACACATACTCCAGGTGTGAAGGGAGAAAGGAGAGGGAGGAAGGACTTCTCTCAGTAGAACAACACATACTCCAGGTGTGAAGGGAGAAAGGAAGGAGAGGGGTGTGAGGAAGGACTTCTGTTCTCAGTAGAACAACACATACTCCAGGTGTGAAGGGAGAAAGGAGAGGGAGGAAGGACTTCTGTTCTCAGTAGAACAACACATACTCCAGGTGTGAAGGGAGAAAGGAGAGGGAGGAAGGACTTCTCTCAGTAGAACAACACATACTCCAGGTGTGAAGGGAGAAAGGAGAGGGAGGAAGGACTTCTGTTCTCAGTTCATACTCAGTGTGAGGGAGACTTCTCAGTAGAACAACACATACTCCAGGTGTGAAGGGAGAAAGGAGAGGGAGGAAGGACTTCTCTCAGTAGAACAACACATACTCCAGGTGTGAAGGGAGAAAGGAGAGGGAGGAAGGACTTCTGTTCTCAGTAGAACAACACATACTCCAGGTGTGAAGGGAGAAAGGAGAGGGAGGAAGGACTTCTCTCAGTAGAACAACACATACTCCAGGTGTGAAGGGAGAAAGGAGAGGGAGGAAGGACTTCTGTTCTCAGTAGAACAACACATACTCCAGGTGTGAAGGGAGAAAGGAGAGGGAGGAAGGACTTCTCTCAGTAGAACAACACATACTCCAGGTGTGAAGGGAGAAAGGAGAGGGAGGAAGGACTTCTGTTCTCAGTAGAACAACACATACTCCAGGTGTGAAGGGAGAAAGGAGAGGGAGGAAGGACTTCTCTCAGTAGAACAACACATACTCCAGGTGTGAAGGGAGAAAGGAGAGGGAGGAAGGACTTCTGTTCTCAGTAGAACAACACATACTCCAGGTGTGAAGGGAGAAAGGAGAGGGAGGAAGGACTTCTGTTCTCAGTAGAACAACACATACTCCAGGTGTGAAGGGAGAAAGGAGAGGGAGGAAGGACTTCTGTTCTCAGTAGAACAACACATACTCCAGGTGTGAAGGGAGAAAGGAGAGGGAGGAAGGACTTCTGTTCTCAGTAGAACAACACATACTCCAGGTGTGAAGGGAGAAAGGAGAGGGAGGAAGGACTTCTTCTCAGTAGAACAACACATACTCAGGTGTGAAGGGAAAAGGAGAGGGAGGAAGGACTTCTCTCAGTAGAACAACACATACTCCAGGTGTGAAGGGAGAAAGGAGAGGGAGGAAGCACTTCTCTCAGTAGAACAACACATACTCCAGGTGTGAAGGGAGAAAAGAGAGGGAGGAAGGACTTCTGTACTCAGTAGAACTCAGGTGTGAAGGGAGAAAGAGAGGGAGGAAGGACAGTAGAACAACACATACTCCAGGTGTGAAGGGAGAAAGGAGAGGGAGGAAGGACTTCTCTCAGTAGAACAACACATACTCCAGGTGTGAAGGGAGAAAGGAGAGGGAGGGAAGGACTTCTCTCAGTAGAACAACACATACTCCAGGTGTGAAGGGAGAAAGGAGAGGGAGGAAGGACTTCTGTTCTCAGTAGAACAACACATACTCCAGGTGTGAAGGGAGAAAGGAGAGGGAGGAAGGACTTCTCTCAGTAGAACAACACATACTCCAGGTGTGAAGGGAGAAAGGAGAGGGAGGAAGGACTTCTGTTCTCAGTAGAACAACACATACTCCAGGTGTGAAGGGAGAAAGGAGAGGGAGGAAGGACTTCTGTTCTCAGTAGAACAACACATACTCCAGGTGTGAAGGGAGAAAGGAGAGGGAGGAAGGACTTCTGTTCTCAGTAGAACAACACATACTCCAGGTGTGAAGGGAGAAAGGAGAGGGAGGAAGGACTTCTCTCAGTAGAACAACACATACTCCAGGTGTGAAGGGAGAAAGGAGAGGAGGAAGGACTTCTCTCAGTAGAACAACACATACTCCAGGTGTGAAGGGAGAAAGGAGAGGGAGGAAGGACTTCCAGGTGTGAAGGGAGAAAGGAGAGGGAGGAAGGACTTCTCAGTAGAACAACACATACTCCAGGTGTGAAGGGAGAAAGGAGAGGGAGGAAGGACTTCTTCTCAGTAGAACAACACATACTCCAGGTGTGAAGGGAGAAAGGAGAGGGAGGAAGGACTTCTCTCAGTAGAACAACACATACTCCAGGTGTGAAGGGAGAAAGGAGAGGGAGGAAGGACTTCTGTTCTCAGTAGAACAACACATACTCCAGGTGTGAAGGGAGAAAGGAGAGGGAGGAAGGACTTCTCTCAGTAGAACAACACATACTCCAGGTGTGAAGGGAGAAAGGAGAGGGAGGAAGGACTTCTGTTCTCAGTAGAACAACACATACTCCAGGTGTGAAGGGAGAAAGGAGAGGGAGGAAGGTAGACTACTCCAGGTGTGAAGGGAGAAAGGAGAGGGAGGAAGGACTTCTGTTCTCAGTAGAACAACACATACTCCAGGTGTGAAGGGAGAAAGGAGAGGGAGGAAGGACTTCTCTCAGTAGAACAACACATACTCCAGGTGTGAAGGGAGAAAGGAGAGGGAGGAAGGACTTCTGTTCTCAGTAGAACAACACATACTCCAGGTGTGAAGGGAGAAAGGAGAGGGAGGAAGGACTTCTCTCAGTAGAACAACACATACTCCAGGTGTGAAGGGAGAAAGGAGAGGGAGGAAGGACTTCTGTTCTCAGTAGAACAACACATACTCCAGGTGTGAAGGGAGAAAGGAGAGGGAGGAAGGACTTCTGTTCTCAGTAGAACAACACATACTCCAGGTGTGAAGGGAGAAAGGAGAGGGAGGAAGGACTTCTCTCAGTAGAACAACACATACTCCAGGTGTGAAGGGAGAAAGGAGAGGGAGGAAGGACTTCTGTTCTCAGTAGAACAACACATACTCCAGGTGTGAAGGGAGAAAGGAGAGGGAGGAAGGACTTCTGTTCTCAGTAGAACAACACATACTCCAGGTGTGAAGGGAGAAAGGAGAGGGAGGAAGGACTTCTCTCAGTAGAACAACACATACTCCAGGTGTGAAGGGAGAAAGGAGAGGGAGGAAGGACTTCTGTTCTCAGTAGAACAACACATACTCCAGGTGTGAAGGGAGAAAGGAGAGGGAGGAAGGACTTCTCTCAGTAGAACAACACATACTCCAGGTGTGAAGGGAGAAAGGAGAGGGAGGAAGGACTTCTGTTCTCAGTAGAACAACACATACTCCAGGTGTGAAGGGAGAAAGGAGAGGGAGGAAGGACTTCTGGTCTCAGTAGAACAACACATACTCCAGGTGTGAAGGGAACAATAACAGTGACAGTAAGAGCGAGCTGGACAGATCATCAGTCGGGGGAAAAGCCTCTGGGAGCTATAACACTTCAGTACCCCTTAACCCTGGTCTCCAGGTCAGGCTCCATAAGGAGGTAAAATCATGGTGGAATTACTTGGGGTTTGGGTCTCCAACTGGAGAGGAGATATGGAGAGGTTCTGAGATTCACGATGCCAACCAAGAGATTCCTGTTGATATTAATGACTATGACGCCAGTCTGCAGCTCTTCGTAAAGGATGGAAAGGCCTGCGCTCGTCTGTATGTAAAGAAATCCTTCACTGCCTGGAAGAAAACGTTTAATAACTCCTGGGTTGGGTTCTACTCTTCTGAAGGCACCCTGGATTATAACACCTGGCAATGGGCTGTAAAGTTCTCTGAGGAAAAGGGCTCACATCAGGCTGATATACCTGGGTATGATGTCTATGTGTATGAGTCTAGTATGACCATGTCTCCTGGGGTCCAAGTCAGATTCATGCTGGAGAAAGCTGGGGGTGAAAAGGTACGCACTCCACCCTGGGAGAGACTTGTCCAGTGGTGAGCTCACCTGATAACATGATATATGACGTTGATATTCTCATTTACAACTGCTTGTGTAACTGCTTTTGTCAATGTTTAACATTTATGTACCCTGCTTTTAATTTGGTTTATTTTGATTGATCATCTGTGTAAATGAGAATCTGTTCCCAAAAATCCCTTCTGTTCCTCTTTCTTTGCTATTTTGAGGGGATGACAAACATGCTGTTGGTGTGGGTGAATGGCTTGACCTGTCCTCATGACAAACATGCTGTTGGTGTGGGAGGGAGACTTGACCTGTCTTCATGACAAACATGCTGTTGGTGTGGGAGGTAGACTTGACCTGTCTTCATGACAAACATGCTGTTGGTGTGGGAGGTAGACTTGACCTGTCCTCATGACAAACATGCTGTTGGTGTGGGAGGTAGACTTGACCTGTCCTCATGACAAACATGCTGTTGGTGTGGGTGGATGGCTTGACCTGTCTTCATGACAAACATGCTGTTGGTGTGGGTGGATGACTTGACCTGTCTTCATGACAAACATGCTGTTGGTGTGGGAGGGAGACTTGACCTGTCTTCATGACAAACATGCTGTTGGTGTGGGAGGTAGACTTGACCTGTCTTCATGACAAACATGCTGTTGGTGTGGGTGGATGACTTGACCTGTCATCACAAACATGCTGACCTGTCTTCATGACAAACATGCTGTTGGTGTGGGTGGATGAGACCTGTCATCATGACAAACATGTCTTCATGACAAACATGCTGTTGGTGTGGGTGGATGACTTGACAAACATGCTGTCTTCATGACAAACATGCTGTTGGTGTGGGTGGATGACTTGACCTGTCTTCATGACAAACATGCTGTTGGTGTGGGTGGAGACTTGACCTGTCTTCATGACAAACATGCTGTTGGTGTGGGTGGATGACTTGACCTGTCTTCATGACAAACATGCTGTTGGTGTGGGTGGATGACTTGACCTGTCTTCATGACAAACATGCTGTTGGTGTGGGAGGGAGACTTGACCTGTCTTCATGACAAACATGCTGTTGGTGTGGGTGGATGACTTGACCTGTCTTCATGACAAACATGCTGTTGGTGTGGGAGGGAGACTTGACCTGTCTTCATGACAAACATGGTGTTGGGTGGGTGGGAGACTTGACCTGTCTTCATGACAAACATGCTGTTGGTGGGTGAGGATGACTGTGGGTGGATGACTTGACCTGTCTTCATGACAAACATGCTGTTGGTGTGGGTGGATGACTTGACAAACATGTCTTCATGACAAACATGCTGTTGGTGTGGGAGGAGACTTGACCTGTCTTCATGACAAACATGCTGTTGGTGTGGGAGGACCTGTCTTCATGACAAACATGCTGACCCTGTCTTCATGACAAACATGCTGTTGGTGTGGGTGGATGACTTGACCTGTCATCATGACAAACATGCTGTTGGTGTGGGAGGGAGACTTGACCTGTCTTCATGACAAACATGCTGTTGGTGTGGGTGGATGACTTGACCTGTCATCATGACAAACATGCTGTTGGTGTGGGAGGGAGACTTGACCTGTCTTCATGACAAACATGCTGTTGGTGTGGGTGGATGACTTGACCTGTCATCAAACATGACAAACATGCTGTTGGTGTGGGTGGATGACTTGACCTGTCTTCATGACAAACATGCTGTTGGTGTGGGTGGATGACTTGACAAACATGCTGTTGGTGTGGGTGGATGACTTGACCTGTCTTCATGACAAACATGCTGTTGGTGTGGGTGGATGACTTGACCTGTCTTCATGACAAACATGCTGTTGGTGTGGGTGGATGACTTGACCTGTCTTCATGACAAACATGCTGTTGGTGTGGGTGGATGACTGCTGACCTGTCTTCATGACAAACATGCTGTTGGTGTGGGTGGATGACTTGACCTGTCTTCATGACAAACATGCTGTTGGTGTGGGAGGAGACTTGACCTGTCTTCATGACAAACATGCTGTTGGTGTGGGTGGATGACTTGACCTGTCATCATGACAAACATGCTGTTGGTGTGGGTGGATGACTTGACCTGTCTTCATGACAAACATGCTGTTGGTGTGGGTGGATGACTTGACCTGTCTTCATGACAAACATGCTGTTGGTGTGGGTGGATGACTTGACCTGTCTTCATGACAAACATGCTGTTGGTGTGGGAGGTAGACTTGACCTGTCTTCATGACAAACATGCTGTTGGTGTGGGTGGATGACTTGACCTGTCTTCATGACAAACATGCTGTTGGTGTGGGAGGGAGACTTGACCTGTCTTCATGACAAATCTTTCAGTACATTACATTTTATTTTTCTCTTTATGATGTATAATGGGAGATCTTTGTAAGGAAAGGGGGGATACCTAGCCAGTTGCACAACTGAATGAATTTAACTCAATGTATATTCCACATTTAATCCAAACCCTCTGAATCCACGTCATCGGTGCTCAGGGAGCAGTTGTTGGGGGTGAATTGCCTTGCTCATACGCAGAACAAAATATTTTTCCACCTTTCCGGCCTGGTGATTCGAACAAGTAACCTTACTGGGTTGCTGGCCCAAATCTCTTAACCACCAGGCTACCTGCTGCATTTGTATTGACTGTTTGTTGTTTCTGTTGTTTCTTAAATAAGTTCTGGGGATGTGTAAAGGACAACACAATTGCCAGAAGAAGTGCCAGACCAGGTATGTGTCCCCAGCTGTTTTCCAGACTCTCCAGACTGTTGATCTCTACATTATATACACGTAGAATGTCATTTCTGCTCATGGTTGGGAGACTTTGGATTTGTGTTAGGAAATTGAAACTGACAAGGTACAGTTGAAGTTGGAAATGTACATACACCTTAGCCAAATATGTGTAATTTATGTAATGTGTAATACGTGTATTGTGTGGTTCGTGGTGGTGAGGTGACAAGTCAATAAAGATGACATCCAAACTGGTCTAGTAGGCAGCCTTGTAGTGATTCAATATCCAACCCAGCTAACTAGCTTAGCTATCACAACACAGGTGTAACCCTGCCCTATTTTACAATCCGTCATATGCTTGTCGGGGTAGGTTCCTTGTTCCTTGTCAATCATTGGCTTATTGTTGAAATCAGCAGTCAGACAACATCTTCTTTAAGTAAATCAATCAAACATTAAGTAATGCAATTGCAGAGAGAAGTTCACAATGGAAATACATCATGTATGTTTCAGAGTAAGTTCTGCAACCCACCTAAGGGCACAGCTGATTTTATACATGTGATCACTCCCTGGTGGTGTGATCGCCTACGTCAATGTTTGTATATGTGACAGGTGAAAGGAAATATTCATCGCCTGTTATACATTAAAAAGTATTAGTAAGTTCATAGTATGTGAGGATCTTAAAACATCTAAGGTTAAAATGATCATGCATTCAGTATTAGGTGATAGAGATGGATAACATTCATATAATTGTGTTAAAGTTAAAATCCGTCAAGAGTACAAAGGGTACGAATTGTGAGAGTAATGTGTAAACATTATATTGATTACTTTATTTTGTGGTGCCTAAAAGTGTTAATCTGTGATCTACAAAATGCTCTTAATCTATGAGCCGGAGATCAATTGCTCTGGTCTCCACCCATATTCCTGGGGAAATCGCGGTCTTTTCTTATTGCACTAAAAGTTGAATTGAGAAAACACCGTATCACTCTCGTGATTATTTCTCCCCTGTTTTCAGGTACGTTATTGATGATAAAAAAGAGTAATTTAAATGTAATAACTCGCTAACATGTCAAGAGTGTTTAAGGTGTGTCTTAGTAACATCTTGAGGAAGTTAGAGTTAAGTTTGAAGAGAGTAATATGATCCCTGCTCGGTTGTAGCGAAGAATAGCATCGTACTGAGAGTAGCTGCCATTTTATGTCGATTCTGAATGAACATGTGCTTTGTTAATAAGATATTTTGCTGTGTTATTTGTATATTGTTTTTCTGTTGTTTTGTAAATTGTTACTTCTGTAAAATGATTGCACTAAAAGTTGAATTGAGAAAACAACACCGTATCACTCTCGTGATTATTTCTCCCCTGAAAAGGGGCGTAACATTTTTGGAGGCTCCGCTGAGATTGCTGCTCAGATGTCCAGTTTCCACATCCTGGTCGCTGAAATCCGAGCCAGCTAAATCCCCACCTAACAACTCAGGCAGGCTGCAGTGAGGAAAGTGTTGCTGTTCGAGGGAAGTTGGAAGTTAGTGGTTAAGTACGTGTCAACTGAGGCCATTGATCGACCATCGGAGACAGTAAGGACCATCTAATTCAGAGTCAACTCCTGCACAGTAAAAGTTCCTCCTGTTCTGTCAACATGACAAGCGCCTTGGAAGAACTACAGGAAGAGGTAGTAGGAGAATTGCACACCCTGACTAAAGACAAATTACTAGAGATATGTGATTTCCTTGAAATATCAGGTGAACAGAGAAGAGATGTTAAAAACAAATCCTGCATATCATTAATGACATTATGATGTTCCTTGAAAGAGAGGAAGCTGCAGAGTTAGAAGATGGCAGCATGTCGGAATTGTTGCTACTTAAAGACGAAATGACAGAGATGATCAGTGGCATAGATAACAAAACTGGGCAAATTGACCATGATATTGAACCAGCAGGAACACATCACAGAATAGAGGAACTGAGAACTGTAACCCCACAACAATGGTTGGGAACTGAGCAGATTACTGCAGCCAAAGCCAGTGATTCTCTGCGTCAGCCCCAATCCCATGCCAATCTTCAGGGGAGCGTGCCTCTCTCACCCAATGCACAGCCCAGCTCATACTGGCGCAAAGAGTTTAACATTTCTGGTCATATAGGTGAACCGGGCCAGAAAGAAAAAATGATTTTTTTCCAGCCTTGCCCATCAGATCGAGAATGGACTCAACAGAGGCTATCCTGAGGTATAAATAGTAGACGCAGTAGTCAGGGCTATTTCTCCAGGCTCACAGCTACGCAGCTACTTGGAAGGTAAACCCCAGCTAACTCTTCCCACACTTAGCTGTATCCTGCATTCCCACTTCTAAGAGAAGAATGCAACAGAGCTTTACAAACAGCTAGCTTCAGAAGCACAGCATAGCAAGGAGACCCCTCAAAGCTTCCTGATGCATGTCTTAGATTTGAGGCAGAAAGTACTGTTTGCATCCCAGGAGTCAGAATCAGGGCTTAAGTATGACCCTGCTCTAGTCCAGAGCATGTGTTTACACACAGTCCTTACGGGTCTCCAGAGTGACAGTATCAGGATAGACATGCAGCCTCTCCTGCTAGAGAGCGAAACATCAGATGAGGTTTTGCTGAGAAGCTTAACATTGCTTGTGCTAATGAGATAGAAAGACGAAACAAAAAGTGGTTTAATGCCCCACAGCCTGCTACAATTGTAAGTGTAGTCCAGTTAGAAGATACGCCATCTGCAAAGTGTCCTGTGAAGGAAGCCAAAGCTAAGATACCCGCAGAACTGTTAACAGAGTTAGCTGAATTTAAGACAGATGTAGCTTCTCTATAAGGTCTCAGTGCAGAGATTGCTCAGATTGAGACATTACAGCAGCCTATGTTTCAGTCACCGCCTTGTGCCTATGCCCCACCCCCAGTTAGGAGGCCAGATAGGGACCCCCAGCCACCTGTTTCCCAGAAGCAGTATTACAGCAACTACAGTCGGTCCCAAGCACCTGACCCTGCGCAGCATCAATATGCACCTAACCGGTATACCAACCGCTCTGCCCAAGCTCCAAGGAGGTGTTTTGTCTGCCAGCAGGCCAGAACAGATGCACGCTGCACACACTGCTTCCGATGTGGGAGTGGAGAACATTTTCAAGCTGGATGTAAAATCTGGGGAGCCAGACCAACAAGGGATGAAAAAAACGAAAAACGAAAAACGGGTTACCGCTGAGGGACGAGTGTTAACCGTAGCTACCAAAAAGTCCCAGAAATGTGCAAATTGTGCCAGAGAAGATTCATTTGAGAACCTGAAACAATGTTCATCATGTTTCACTGTACTGTTCCAAAGTATGTCAAAACCAACATTGGACTAAACATAAGGAAAAATGCACTCACCTGAAAATTGACTCTACCTGTGAAAGGTTTTCCTGCACAGGGAAAAATGCCCACTCCTTACCATCCCTAGCTCAAGGTTGCCACCCCCGTAAGGTCACCTCGCTAGTCGGCAGACAGTGCCTTATTGAGTGTCACCTGAATCGCCACCACCTCCAAGCTCTATGGGATACAGGCTCTCAGGCATCGGTCATTGATGAACGATGGAAAGAGGAATCTCTCCCAAACGCAAGGCTGAGAGATGTTTCAGAAATCCTGGACTCACCTGATGATCTAAGGTTTACTGCAGCAAATGGGACTGAAATGCCGTACCTGGGATGGATTGAAACAACTTTTCGGCTAGCCTCTGAAACTGACCAAACAAAGGAACTGATCATCCCGGTGCTGGTAATGAAAGGCTGTCACCTATTTCATCCCATCATAGGTTTCAATGTTATCGAGCACATCCTGACAATGACCGAAAAGACTAAACGAGACAGTAAAAACAACTTTCCCAAGCCTCAAAAGAAACAAGGTGAGAGCTTTTATACAGGCTGTTAGCGCAGAACAGACAGATGAATACGCAGTGAAAACCAAGAAAGAGAAGGTTGCTGTACCAAAACACAGTAGCATTCAGATTGAGTGCCGTGTAGCTTCCCAGCCTTTCAGAGATGACATGACAATGCTTTTCCAGACAGACCTGAACCCGCAGGGCCAGACGACCTTGAGTTCTTTGACACACTAGTCAGAGTCAGGAAAGGCGTTTTTCCAGTTATCCTGCTTGATGTCTCTAACCCCACTGACCACGACATTGCCCTGCTAGGACGCACAATAATCGGTACAGTACAAACCATTATGACTGTGTTACCTGCCCAAGTCTTTGAAAAAACTCACTCCAGCCACAGTGAATCAAACCACCGTTCGAACCCCATGTACTGCTACTGAACAGTGAGATACACCAGTAGGTTTAACTCAACCTAACCGAAGAGCAGAGAGAGATTGTTAGGCAAATGCTTAGAGAAGAGTGTCACTCCTTCTCCAGATCAGACAATGACATTGGCTGCATTGAACGATTGAAAATGACTGTTTCTCTAAAGGACTCTGAACCAGTAAAGCACACATACATGTCAGTGCCCAGGCCACTGTGTCAGGAGATGAAGGGTTACCTTTATGACCTCATAGTCCAGGGCTGGGTTAGGAAGTCAAACTCTTCATATTCTTCACCTGTCGTGTGCGTTCGTAAGAAGGACGGGACCCTCCGGTTGTGTGTAGATTACAGAGACCTGAACAGAAAGACACATCCCGGCCGCCAGCCCATCCCTTGGGTCCAAGACATCATGGACAGTTTAGGTGGTAATTCCTGGTTCTCCCTCTTAGATCAGGGGAAAGCGTATCACCAGGGGTTCATCTCTGAAGAAAGCAGACCACTGACAGCATTTGTGACCCCGTGGGGACTCTATGAGTGGATACGTATGCCATTCGGCCTCATGAACGCTCCTGCAGCTTTTCAGCAGTGTATGGAGGAGTGTTTGGAAGGGCTCCGGGATAACATCTGCATTCCTTATCTGGACGACACGCTAGTTTTCAGTAAAACATTCGACAGCCATGTGAATGATGTGCGAAACGTTTTGCAGCATCTCAGAGAGTATGGCATGTAACTCAAACCAAGTAAGTGTGATCTCTTTAAACCCCAGGTCCGTTATTTGGGCAGAATAGTGTCTGCAGAGGGCAGCCGAGTTGACCCAGCCGATTTTGAAGCAGTAAGAGCATTGAAAGAAATCAGACCAGAGACTGTGGGCCAGCTCAGAAAAATGCTTGGTTTACTCAATTACTACAGACAGTACATCAAATCAAAATCAAATCAAATTTATTTATATAGCCCTTCGTACATCAGCTGATATCTCAAAGTGCTGTACAGAAACCCAGCCTAAAACCCCAAACAGCAAGCAATGCAGGTGTAGAAGCACATCAAAGACTTTTCTAGGAGTGCCAGCTGCCTGTATGACCTCCTGAAAGCTGATTCAGAGAAATTACCTGACCACCCACGGAAAACAAAAACAAAGAAAGTAAGTAATGTGATACCCTCAAACAAGCCAATCCTGTGGACTGACCAGCATCGACAGGCACTTGAACAGCTGATTGAGTGTTTGCTTCACCCACCAGTTTTGGGTTTCCCTGATTTCACTCAGCCATTTGTTGTACACACTGATGCGTCACACCAAGGCTTGGGAGCAGTACTTTATCAAAAGCAAGATGGGAAGCTTAGGGTCATTGCTTATGGCTCTCAAACCTTAACAGCAGCTGAGAAGAACTATCACTACCACTCGAGCAAGCTAGAATTTCTAGCTCTAAAATGGGCAATCACTGATAAGTTCCATGATTATTTGTACTATGCTCCGACCTTCACTGTATACAGCGATAACAACCCGCTCAGCTACATTCTGTCTACTGCAAAACTGAACGCAACCACTTCCAGGTGGGTTGCAGACCTGGCTGATTTCCACTTTACAGTAAAGTACAGGCCAGGCAGAGAGAACGGTGATGCAGATGCTTTGTCAAGGATGCCACTGGATGTGGAGTCACTGATGAGAGAATTCCACCAGACACCATTGCCGCCATGATACAAGCAGTTGAGATACAGAAAGAGGCTGTTGTACCTTGGTCATTTTCAGCTGCATCTATGTCAGTATCAGCTGAAGGTGAGCCAACCACTGCAACAACCAGCTCCATCCCAAAAGATGGGATAAGAGAAGCACAAGAATCTGATCCGGTCATCCGTCCTGTGCTCAATTTCAAACTGTCGGGTTCCAAACCGCCAGGTAAAGAGCAAAAGAAATTCAGTCCAAAGACAAAATGCCTATTCAGAGAATGGGACAAATTGACAATAGACAGTGATGGCATTCTGTACAGAATCACTACAGCCCGCAAGCAGTTAGTTCTACCAGAGCAGTACAAAGGTAAAGTGATGGAAGAGTTGCACAATAACATGGGACACCAAGGTACTGACCGCACTGTATCACTAGTACGTGACCGCTTCTTCTGGCCATATATGCAATCTGACATCGAGCACCATGTGACTAAAACTTGTAGCTGTGTCAAGCAGAAAAAGCCAGCCCATGAAACAAGAGCTCCTCTGACAAACATTGTGACAACACAGCCATTTGAACTGGTATGTATAGACTTCCTTCATCTCGACAGATGCAAAGGGGGATATGAGTATATCCTCGTGATTGTTGATCATTTTACACATTTCACTCAAGCCTACGCCACCACATCAAAGTCAGGTAAAACTGCTGCAAATCTCATCTTCAATGACCCTGAAGTTTGAGTTCCCATCCCGCATCCACCATGACGAAGGGGGAGAATTTGAAAATCTGTTGTTCCATCAGTTAAAGAAACTCAGTGGCATGGCGGGGTCCAGAACAACACCCTATCACCCAATGGGAAATGGTCAAGTGGAACGCATGAACAGAACATTGTTGCAAATGTTAAAGACACTAACTGAGACACAAAAGTCAAATTGGAAGGAGTCTCTGAACAAACTGGTTTATGCCTATAACTGCACCCGTTGCGAAGTGACTGGCTATTCACCATTTTATCTTCTGTTTGGGAGATCACCCAGGCTTCCAGTTGATATGCTCTTTGGATTGTGCACAGAGGCAGGTTCCAGTAACCAGCGAGACTACGTGGAGAACTGGAAACGAGGGATGGAAGAAGCATACGCCATTTCAAATTAAAATGCTCAGAAAGCCGCTGAAAGAAGTAAGTACTATGACACTAAAGTTAGGAGTTCAGTGCTACAGCCTGGCGAGCGAGTTCTGATTAAAAACCTGACACCAAGAGGAGGACCAGGAAAACTCCGTAACTATTGGGAAGATACAATTCACACAGTGGTGAGACAAATGGGTTCAGACCTGACGATTTATGAATTGAGACCAGAAAAGGGTAGGGGACGCTCCAGGGTCCTGCACAGAAACCTGCTCATGTCCTGTGACCACTTACCTATAGAGACACAACCAGAAATGACCAAAGTGGACAAAAGTCAAAAAACGAGGAGACACCAGCCTGCATCACAGCCTCAAGATTCTGATGAAGACAGCGGGGATGAATATGACCTTCATCATGAGCCGCTACAGGTTCCCACATCTTCTACAGTACCTGAGGAGAGGAATGCTGAACCAGCGAGAGAGTGGGAACACAGGCCCCCAACAGTGAAACAGACAGTTGCAGTGCCAGTCCCTGATACGCTACCAGCACAGCCTCTTGTTGAAAAGCGTCTGGAGGAGACAACAACAGTTAAAGACTTGCCTGCTGAAAATTTGCCTGATGATCGTCCACCAAGTGCCTTTCCTTCATTAATTGATGCTGCTGAAGGAACCAGCCTACCAGCTGCCACAAAGAGAGAGACACCCTCCAAGACGTATCACCTATGGTCAGCTTGGTATCCCTTCCTGCTACAGTATCCAGCCACAGCCACAGTTGTTCCCTGTCTACTCTGCACCAGGACTGGTTCCATGGCTGCCATCACTACAGCAATGTTACTTTCAGCCACCTTACATGTATGGGTTTCAGTAAACATGAGGCTACAGAGTTGACATGTTTGACCATGGAATACTGTCTGATTTCACAGACTGTCAAAAGAGACCATTTGCAGACTATGCATATAGATCATTAAAATGTATGGACTGTTGATCAATAGTATGAGAAAAGACTGTTTATGTTATATAGCTGGTCAACAGATATGGACTGTGAATATAACTGGTTAGTTATATTTGAACTGTGACCCTTGACCTCTGCTCAAGTACTACCTTACAGAAGAGGATTTTCTAGGTCCAGTGCATACGGACTGTTGAAGAAGACAATGTTGGTAATGTCTTCAAGGAATACCTAGGATGGGATAAGTAATCCTTCTCCCCCCCCCCCCCCTTAAATGATTTAGATGCACTATTGTAAAGTGGCTGTTCCACTGGATGTCAGAATTTGTAAGTCGCTCTGGATAAGAGCGTCTGCTAAATGACTTAAATGTAAATGTTGGGACAACATTTATTTTGTCGGGGAGAGTGTGACAGGTTAAAGGAAATATTCATAGCTTGTTATACATTAAAAAGTATTAGTAAGTTCATAGTATGTGAGGATCTTAAAACATCTAAGGTTAAAAAGATCATGCATTCAGTATTAGTTGATAGAGATTGAAAAAGTCATATAATTGTGTTTAAGTTAAAA
>NC_088214.1:14599302-14640287 GCF_036934945.1 Oncorhynchus masou masou
GACCTCTACTGAGTGTCTTTGTGCAGCAGCTCCATTGAGAGAGAGAAGGTGTGGGAGGACAGGTCACACACCCCTCTCTTTGTACCTCCTCTGTGCTTTTAGAGCCTGCACAGGATGGAGTCTGCCTTTTTAAACAGTGTGTATAATGGCTGTGGTGTGTGCTTGACTCAGTGGCCTCCCTGTATGGTCGATGTGAGGCCTTGATCTTTATGGCACAGTGGTGCACTTGTCCCATAACAGCAAAGTTGCTGGGTCAAGAGCCCACTCTGACATGTTATGGTAATAGTATCACAGTTCTTGTTATTTAGATATCATAGCCTTCGGCTATTGAGATCCACAACCATCACCCCAGATCTCACTGCAGATTGATGTGCGTCAGGTAGGGAGATGAGCAAACGACAGGGGTCACTATCTCCCTCTAGTTTCTCCTCCATCCTATTCAGCAAGAAACAAGAGGTATAAGTCTTACTATTTGATGTGTTCAATAACGAATATCAATCGCCAACAGTACACAAATACATCTATATTAAACTATTTTGTAGTTGGTTATGAATGGTTGGCTACTTTTGTTTAAGCTCTATGCCATTTCTATGCAACATTTGTCCAATTCAGTCCCAAACAAATAACATTATTTGTCACATAATTAATCATTTTCCTGATAAACTCGGCTGTTATCGAAACGATCCGGCATATTGGCTCATCATGAATAATTGACGCAACTGAAGTCATGACCGCTTTCTCAGGTAGGCAGTCGTCATGATGTTGTCACACTATTGTGGCTTGTTAGAAACATCGGTAAAACAGTAAAGATATTGAAACATTACAACATAGTCTACACAAACATAACATACAATTCAGAAGTTACAAAAACATACATAAAAAGGGCCTGCTGTGCCAGCAAGAGAGCACAGAAGATAAAGAGACCTACAACATGCGTCAGAGGCGCGTGAGACCGCCCTATGCCACCAGCGTTCGCCTCGCGCGGAGTAGGCTGTAATTCCCCACACTCATTGCATTCTCCCACTGGGACGAAGCAACTATAGTCCGTGCGCGGAGCTAAACTGAGACTCTTCCTTACCTGGCGCAAATGGCTGCGAGTTTCTGCAGAACGACTTGTGCGTTTATGGATGTTTGCAGTTGTTTCAACCGCTCAGTATACCCGCGACGAAGGTAGGTGGAGTGTTTTTGAGTATTTTTGGGATTTAGGAGGGTAACGTTACGGTTATCCGCAGTATTTGGTTAGGCTACTCACCGTGTCTTCATTGAGGGTCAGATTTCGGTCCCTTTTCGACTTACTGGAAATTGATAGATCTTATTATTTAGTATAATAACATTTTAAAATGTTTACACATTTGGAGTAGTTTGCATCGATTGGTTCAGCAAGTCCCCAACCTGCGTTCTGTAGGATCCGCTCGGATAGATATTCAATGAGGAATGTCCCTTTTCTGTCCAACCTGCTGCTGACTGGATAGCGCAGTTTTCCTCTTTCATTTTACTTTTATCCAACAATTGTATAACAAACCTACAATTATCATAATCTCATCAAGGGTGTAGCCTTACCACTATTTTTCTTTATCAGGTTCAGTCTTTTACACTTTTGTTTTTGCTCAATTTCAATTTCATGCAGGCCGTAGCTTTTTCAGACTGGAGTAATTTGAACAGAGGCACAAATGGAACGTCAGACAGACAGTACGGTTTTCATCACCGTTTTGTGACCGGGGCCTACCCTACTGCCTATGTTTTACGTGTTTTTCTATCCTAACCCAGGGTTGTGAGTTACTAGCTACAAGATATGTTCAACGTGTATCCCAAAATCTACATTCGTTCCAGTAAATTTAAGATAGTCATTTTATGCATTTTGAGTTATGCTCTTATGATTATCTTATTGCAATTTCTGCTTCTGTGAAAATGTATAGGCTCTTATTGAGCCCAAGAGTATGAAAATTGACTAATTTCCATGTATTGAGACGGAATAGGAAATCACTTTCCTTATCTCTGTAACTGTGTGTTTCAGTGACATTACTGGACACAAGGACAGTTCCTGGGGAGCTGAAATGGGCAGCCAATCCCACAGAAGGAGGGGTGAGTGAGGACTTACCAAAAATCAAATCCAACTTTATTTTCCACATGCACCAAATACAACAAGTGTAGACTTTACCGTGAAATGCTTACTTACAGGCACTTAACCAACAGTGCAGTTCAAGAAGAAGAAAGTATTTGCAAGTAGGCTAAAATAAAAAGTAATAATATAGAGTAGCACAATAAGAATAACAATAAGAGAGGCTAAAGGTAGTTGAGGTAATCTGTAAATGGTGGGGGCAAAGTGACTATGCAAAGGTAACAAACAAACAGCAAGTAGCAGCAGTGTACGAGGGGGTGTCAATGTAAATTGTCCAGTGGCGATTTTTATGAATTATAAGCTGTCTAATGGCTTGGGGTAGAAACTGTTGAGAAGCATTTTGGTCGAGACTTGGCGCTCCGGTACCACTTGCCGTGCGATAGCAGAGAAAACAGTCTATAGCTTGGGTGACAGGAGTCTGACAATTTTAAGGGCTTTCCTCTGACACCGCCTATTATATAGGTCCTCGTTCGCACTCCCCTCTGTAGCGCCCTTACGGTCAGATGCAGAGCAGTTGCCATACCAGGAGGTGATGCAACCGGTCAGGATGCTCTCGATGGTGCAGCTATAGAACCTTTTGAGGATCTGGGGACCCATGCCAGATCTTTTCAGTCTCCTGAGGGGGAAAAGGTTTTGTCGTGCCCTCTTCACGACTGTCTTGGTATGTTTGGACCATATCACCAAGGATATTGAAACTCTCGACCCGCTCCACTACAGCCCCGTCAATGTTAATGGGGGCCTGTTCTGCCCACCTTTTCCTGTAGTCCACGATCAGCTCCTTTGTCAACTCCTTTGAGGTTGTTGTCCTAGCACTACACTGCCAGTTCTCTGATCTCCTCCCTATAGGCTGTCTCATCGGTGATCAGGCCTACCACTGTTGTGTCATCAGCAAACTTAATGATGGTGTTGGAGTCGTGTTTGGCCATGCAGTTGTAGGTGAACAGGGAATATAGGAGGGGACTAAGTACACACCCAGTATTAAGGATCAGCATGGCAGACATGTTGTTGCCTACTCTTACCACCTGGGCACGGCCCATCAGGAAGTCCAGGATCCAGTTGCAGAGGGAGGTTTCTAGTCCCAGAGTCCTTAGCTTAGTGATGAGCTTTGTGGGCACTATGGTGTTGAACGCTGAGCTGAAGTCAATTAACCGCATTCTCACATAGGTGTTCCTTTTGTCCAGGTGAGAAAGGGCAATGTGGAGTGCGATTGATATTGCGTCATCTGTGGATCTGTTGTGGCTGTATGCGAACTGGAGTGGGTCTAGGGTGTCCGGGAGGATGCTGTTGATGTGAGCCATGACCAGCCTTTCAAAGCACTTCTTGGCTACCGACGTGAGGGCCACGGGATGGTAATCATTTAGGCAGATAACCTTCGCTACCTTGGGCACAGGGTGTATGGTGGTCTGCTTGAAACATGTAGGTATTACAGACTAGGTCAGGGAGAGGTTGAAAATGTCAGTGAAGACACTTGACAGTTGGTCCTCGCATGCTTTGAGTACACATCCTGGTAATCCGTCTGGCCCAGCGGCTTTGTGAATGTTGACCTGTTTAAAGGTTTTGTTCACATCGGCTACCGAGAGCAATATTACACAGTCATCCAGAACAGCTGGTGCTTTCGTGCATGCTTCAATGTTGCTTGCCTCGCAGCGAGCATCAAAGGCATTTAGCTCGTCTGGTAGGCTCGCGTCACTGGACAGCACGTGTCTGGGTTTCCCTTGTAGTCCGTAATAGTTTTCAAGCCCTGCCACATCCGACAAGTGTCAGAGCCAGTGTAGTAAGATTCAATCTTAATCCTGTATTGACGCTTTGCTTGTTTGATGGTTCGTCTGAGGATATAGCGGGATTTCTGGTAAGCGTCCGGAATAGTCTCCCACTCCTTGAAAGCAGCAGCTCTAGCCTTTAGCTCAATGCGGCTGTTGCCTGTAATCTAACAACGACTACTTTAGTGACAATGTGAAGATGGACTGCATTCTACTGCACCCTCCAACTCTCTCTCTCTTACTCTCTCTAACACTCTCTTTCTCTATTTCTCTCTCACTCTCCCTTTACAACTTCTTTGTTGGTTTAAGTTATTGGTGAACTGAATTTCTCTCCAGACTCCTTTCCAGTCTCCCCTGGTTCATTTTATTTTACTGAACTGCTTGATTGACAAGGTCCTGGTCCCCATGCACTGAGCCCTTTGATTGCCAGAACCCCCCCCCACAGACACACACTCACACTCCCGTCTTCTCATCACTGTCGGGGCCAGTTTACAGCTTTATGACCAGATCCCATTGAACACCTCTATACACTCTCTGGCTTGCTACATCTAAAGCTCTCACCAGCAGGGTGAAGACATATTATTATTACATGGTAATAAGATGCCAATTACACATAGTTAGAAGAGTTCACCATACAGCTCCATACAACGTCCTTGATAAACTATCCAAGATAAAAGCGTGGAAGGTTTTGTAGTCACTGAAGCTGATTAATGATTCTAAATTATGTTGGGGCCTCCCGAGTGGCGCAGTGGTCTAAGGCACTGCATCACAGTTGCTAGCTTTGCCACTGGAGATCCTGGTTTGAGTCCAGGCTCTGTCGCAGCCGGCCGAAACCAGGAGACCCATGGGACGGTGCATAATTGGCCCAGCGTCGTCTGGGTTAAGGGAGGATTTGGTTGGCAGGGATGTCCTTGTCCCATCGCTCTCTAGTGACTACTTTGGTGGGCCGGGCACAATGCACGCTGACATGGTCACCAGTTGTAAGGTGTTTCCTCCGTCACATTGGTGTGGCTGGCGTCCGGGTTAAGTGAGCAGTGTGTCAAGAAGCAGCGCGGCTTGGCTGGGTTGTGTTTCAGAGGACGCATGGCTCTCGACCTTCGACTCTCCCAAGTCCGTACGGGAGTTGCAGCGATGAGACAAAACTGTAACTACCAATTGGGTACCATGAAATTGGGGAGAAAAAGGGGTCTAATAATCGGAATGTTTGTATGTGTGTTGCCAGTGGGAGGAGGTGAGCATCATGGATGAGAAGAACATCCCCATCCAGAACGTACCAGGTGTGTAACGTGATGGAACCCAGCCAGAGCAACTGGCTTAGAACTGACTGGATCCCTCGGTCTGGTGCGCAGCGCATCTATGTCGAGATCAAGTTCACCCTCCGGGACTGTAACAGCCTGCCTGGAGTCACTGGCACCTGCAAAGAGACCTTTAACCTCTACTACTATGAGTCTAACAATGACAGAGAGCACTACATCAGAGAGAGCAACTTCCTCAAGATCGACACAGTGGCAGCCGACGAGAGCTTCACTCAGGTTAGGACTCTTGCTTCATTATTACTCTCTCTGTCAAAGTTTCAGATCTGACGGTATGTTGATTTGATGTTGTTTTTTCAGTGTAAAAATTACTATGAGGTAACATTGTGTTGCAATGGCTATTGATAATTATTAATGATATTATTATTATGATCAGGTGGACATCGGGGATCGCATCATGAAGCTAAACACGGAGGTGCGTAATGTGAAGGTCACAACCCGGAAGGGTTTCTACCTGGCGTTCCAGGATGTTGGCGCCTGCATCGCTCTGATCTCAGTTCGCGTTTTCTACAAGACCTGCCCCTCAGCATCCGTAACCTGGCAACCTTCCCAGATACTAACACTGGAGCTGACACTTCCTCGTTAGTGGAGGTCAAGGGGTCGTGTGTGAACCAATCAGAGGAAAGGGAGGAGCCTAAGATGTATTGTGGCGCAGATGGAGAATGGCTGGTTCCCATTGGTGGGTGTGTCTGTATCCCGGGATACGAGGAGAAAGGTGGAGCCTGTCAGGGTAAGGCATTTGATTTACATATATTTCAATTTAATTACCACATTTTATTTGAAATTATATCGAACTCTGGGTGTATGCACTTAGTCGACTGAGCTAAAGTTAAGTCATCGGCTCTGAGCTCTGGAAGAGACATGGAAATAGGAGAGACTGTCGGGAACAGATGTTCAGATGTTCTGTTTTATAGCACGCCATTTCTCTCTCTATTAAACACACGGAAACACACACAGACACACAGCAGTTGAGGCTCAATGCTTCAGTAGGGAGTGATATACAGCTGTGTGACTATTCTGACAACCTTATTTATGATGACCATAGCCGCAGCCTGCGGACCCAGCGGAGAATGTGTGTGTGATAGTAGAGAAAGGGGTACCTATCAAATTGTTCTGTATATGACAGACACCAGCTTCTCTCTCCCACTCTCTTCCTCTCTGTCCCTCTCTCTCTATTCATACCTCTCTCTTTCTCCATAGTAGAGTTAATGACATCTGAAAGCTGTTTTCTTTAACAAGATTGAACTAAACCCTTGACTTTGGTCAGCTTTGATCTGAAGTGAAGGACCGGCTATTTTTAACAGTATATCCTTTCCCCCGCTCTATTAAATCAAGACAGCCCCCTCAGGACTGGACTACTCTAGTGGTGCCAAAGTACTCTGACTTAATGACCTACTGGACTGAATATTACATCTTAGCATTTCCATCATGTCACTTAGGGCAGTGGTTCCCAACCAGAGCTACTAGGACCCCTGGGGGTACTTGGCCTATCCACAGGGGGTCGTTTAAAAATATATATATACAGTATATATATATATATATTACCTTTATTTAACTGGGCAGGTCAGTTATGAAAAAATTCTTATTTTCAATGACGGCCTAGGAACAGTGGGTTAACTGCCTGTTCAGGGGCAGAACGACAGATTTGTACCTTGTCAGCTCAGGGATTCTACCTTGCAACCTTTCGGTTACTAGCTCAACGCTCTAACCACTAGGCTACCTGCCGCCCCACTTGAGAAAAATCATGAGACTATAGGCCGACAGGTAAAATGCACATGAGGGGGTACTTCAGGGGTACTCCAGGCAGAGCTAAATTTAGTTGTTGGTACAGTAACCAAAAAAGGTTAGGAACCACTGAATTAGTGGACTAGTGACCAACAAGGACATAGAGAAACAGGGAAAGAATGAGGCAGTGAATGAGAAGAATACTTTATAGCTCTATAGAGAGCTATGAAGAAAGAGTCCCCCCTCCCCCATGGGAGAAATCAAAAGGTGGCCCTCTCTCACAGCCTCGCCTGCCATTGGACGGATACAAGGTGGATAGTGGGAAGGGGAGGCATTAATCTTCAATGTGGGCTCGCTAAAGGCTTGTGGAGGGTTGGAGGGAGGTGGAGGGGTGGAGAGAGAGGGAGGGAGGAGGAAGGGATTAGTTTGTGAATGAGGGAGGAGTTCTATGAGGAGGCCATTGGTGGATTAAGTCATTAATGACAGCCCAGCCTCCCAATTGTTGCTGTGTCGCAGTGTTAGAGGGGGGTGCACGAGGGTGAACATGGAAGAGGTTCAGGGTTACCCCCTCCCTAATCTTTATCCCCCACCTGTGTACCTCACCTGCAACCCCTCTAATGCTCCGACACAGCAACAATTGGGAGGCTGGGCTGTCAGTGACGCCTTATGCCACCGATGGCCTCCTAATATAACTCCTTCCCCATACTAATCTCCCCCCCACCATTCCCCATTAAGAGCAGGGTCATGTCTGTTCTACCCAAAATTGCTACATTACTGCAAAAATGGAAGTAGGGAACTAGTCTGTCGGAATTAAAAACTATAATTGTGATGAATCAAAAAGGATATCAGTTTCATTTAAGGACCCAAAAATGGACAGCTGTGCCATATAGATGGCAAAATAGTTGAGATTTTCGACGTACCGATACCATGGTTTATGTATGAACTGATACTCAAAACTATGCCGGATTCAAAACGTAGAACTTTTCAATGTAAATTATTATATAAAATTCTTGCAACCAATAGAATGTTATATATATGGGGGATACAGCCTATTCATCTCTGCAGATTTTGCTGCGAAGAGACAGAATCATTAGATAATTTGTTTTGGTACTGTCCATACAACAAGATAACTAATGTAAAACATACTGTGTCCGTAAAACGTATATACTGTATGTACTACCATTCAAAAGTTTGGGGTCACTTAGAAATCTCCTTGTTTTTTAAATGAAAGCACTTTTGTCCACTAAAATAACATCAAATTGATCAGAAATACACTGTGGATATTGTTAATGTTGTAAATACTATTGTAGTTGGAAATGGCTGATTTTTTAACGGAATATCTACGTAGGCGTACAGAGGCCCATTATCAGCAACTATCACTCCTGTGTTCCAATGGCACGTTGTGTTAGCTAATCCAAGTTGATCATTTTAAAAGGCTAATTGAACATTAGAAAACCATTTTGCAATTATGTTAGCACAGCTGAAAATTGTTGTTCTGATTAAAGAAGCAGTAAAACTGGCCTTCTTTAGACTTGTTGAGTGTCTGGAGCATCAGCATTTGTGGGTTCGATTACAGGCTCGTAATGGCCAGAAACAAACAACTTTCTTCTGAAACTAGTCAGACTATTTTTGTTCTGAGAAATTAAGGCTATACCATGCGAGAAACTGCCAAGAAACTGAAGATCTCGTACAACGCTGTGTACTACACCCTTCACAGAACAGCGCAAACTGGCTCTAACCAGAATAGAAAGAGTGGGAGGCCCCGGTGCACAACTGAGCAAGAGGGAAAGTACATTAGAGTGTCTAGTTTGAGAAACAGATACCTCACAAGTCCTCAACTGGCAGCTTCATTGAATAGTACCCCCAAAACCAGTCTCAACGTCAACAGTGAAGAGGCGTCTCTGGGATGCTGGCCTTCTAGACAGAGTTCCACTGTCCAGTGTCTGTGTTCTTTTGCCCATCCTAATCTTTTCTTTTTATTGGCCAGTCCGAGATATGGCTTGTTCTTTGCAACTCTGCCTAGAAGGCCAGCGTCCCGGAGTCGCCTCTTCACCGTTGACATATATTTGTATTTATTTTTTATTTTTATTTAACCTTTATTGAACTAGGCAAGTCAGTTAAGAACAAATTCTTATTTACAATTACAGCCTGCCAAAAGGCCTCCTGTGGGGACGGGAGCCTGGGATTTAAAAAACAACAACAATATAAATATAGGACAAAACACACATCACAACAAGAGACACAACACTTCATAAAGAGATACCTAAGACAACATAACAAGGCAGCAAAACATTACAAAACAGCATGGTAGCAACACAACATGCCAACAACATGTCCACAGCACAAAGGTCAAGAAGGTAGAGACAACAATACATCATACAAAGCAGCCACAACTGTCAATAAGAGTGTCCATGATTGAGTCTTTGAGTGATTGAGATAAAACTGTCCAGTTTTTGAGTGTTTGTTGCAGCTCGTTCCAGTCGGTAGCTGCAGCGAACTGAAAAGCGGAGCGGCCAAGGGATGTGTGTGCTTTGGGGACCTTTAACAGAATGTGACTGGTAGAACGAGTGTTGTATGTGGAGAATTATGGGCTGCAGTAGATATCTCAGATAGGGGGGAGTGAGGCCTAAGAGGGTTTTATAAATGAGCATCAACCAGTGGGCCTTGCGACGGGTATCAGAGATGACCAGTTTATAGAGGGTATAGAATGCAGTGATGTGTCCTATAAGGAGCATTGGTGGCAAATCTGATGGCCGAATGGTTAAGAACATCTAGCCGCTCAAGAGCACCCTTACCTGCCGACCTATAAATGATGTCTCCGTAATCTTGCATGGGTATGATGGTCATCTGAATCAGTTAGCTTGGCAGCTGGGATAAAAGAGGAGTGATTACGATAGAGGAAACCAAGTCTAGATTTAACTTTAGCCTGCAGTTTTGATATGTGCTGAGAGAAGGACAGTGTACCTCTAGCCATACTTGTAAATACTTGTATGAGGTGACAACCCTCAGAGGTAGTAATCACACTGGTGGGGAGAGGGGCATTCTTCTTCATTCTTACTACCACATGACCTTTGTTTTGGAGGTGTTCAGAACAAGGATAAGGGTAGAGAAAGCTTGTTGTACACTGTGTGTGTGTGTGTGTGTGTGTGTGTGTGTGTGTGTGTGTGTGTGTGTGTGTGTGTGTGTGTGTGTGTGTGTGTGTGTGTGTGTGTGTGTGTGTGTGTGTGTGTGTGTGTGTGTGTGTGTGTGTGTGTAATTTGCCCCCAAAATATATGGGGAATTGGAGTAATGCAGACAACTACATTGACGCTATAGTCTATCTGCCATATTAAAGCTGATCTACCCCCTGATAAAAAAATGATATACAGTTGTTTTTAAAATACATTTAAAAAAGAGCAGGGTCATGCACGAGGTTGATGAAGACATCAAAAGAGAGGAAGCGAGGGAGAGACTGAGGAGGAGCATAGAGACAACAGAGGCGGTTTAAATGGGAATGGGACAGCCACACTCAGGAATAAAAGAGGATCTCTGCATTTTGTTCGTTTTATTTGAGTTTTGTCGCCTACTTTTTAGAGGGACTTTGTTCCGCTGTGGCTGCACATCTGCTGCTGATAATCTGTGTTGTTATGTGGGTTACATCTCTGTGTGTATGTGGGTGGTATTTGTGCGTGTTCAGTATGTGGATGGTATCTGTGTGTGTGTATGTATGTGAGTGGTAAGAATCCAAGATGGCTCAGCAGTAAGACGTGTTTGTTTTCATCCCATGTAAATATAGTCTTTTTCAGAGTTTTTTGTATACATTTCAATCTCTTTTTTTCCATTTTCAAAATAAATATACATTCTTGCAACCTGCCTCACCCAATGCGGTACGGATCAGCTATTTTTTGAGACCTTATAACTGGAACCTCCATCAGAGGCTAGCCAGCTAATTAGCTACGAGCTATTTAGTCATTGTTAGCCTCTGCTAGCTGTCTTACCTTTAGCTCGGACTCCTGCCGCTTTAGCCTGGATAGCCCGGATAATACCTGCCAGTCTGCACAGCGCGATACCGGCCCTGATTATATGGGGACTGCTTTTTCCACTACATCACCGGATTCCTGCCGCAAGCTCTGGACCATTACACCAGATCTTTGCAGCTAGCTAGTTACTACTGAGGAGCTATTGTGGCTAACGCCCTTGTCCAGAATCATGCACCAATTAGCCCCGAGCTAGGCTCATCCCACGGCTAGCAAACGAAGTACACCAACTACAACACTTCTCTTGCTAATTGGCCTGGACCCTTTGTCGGCACGGAGCCCCGCCAATCCATCACGACTGGTCTGCTGACGTAACTAGGCCGATGTGCTCTCAACTGGCCTCTGCGTCGTGGATGTTTGGTGATGATCCATCTGCTAGCCCCGGCCTGCTAGCTCCCTGAATGCCGTGTCTCCCGCTCGCTCAACGTAGTAATCGACTACCGAACTGTTCCCTGTTTCATCTAGTGCTGCTCATTGGACCCTATGATCACTCGGCTACACAGCCGATGCCTGCGGGACTGTCTATTAACACAAACCGGAACCCCCAACAGAAGCTAGCCAGCTAACTAGCTACTAGCTAGTAGTCAGTTAGCCACTGCTAGCGGTTATCAGCTAACCTTAGCCCGGTCAACTCCTGCCAGTCTGCACAGCGCGATTCAACCCAGAGCATACCGGACTGCATTTCCTCCACCAAATCTCCATATCTCCGGAGCGTCCTACCGCAAGCTCTGAACCTTTCACCTGGATCAGCACAGCTAGCTAGCTGCTATCCAAGTGCCTACTCCTGGCTAACGTCTCTGTCCCGAAGCAAGCACCAGTTAGCCGGAAACTAGCCTCGTGCAAGGCCTATCTCTTGGCTAGCTGAAGAGGTCCATCAGTCACTTCTTGGGCTACCTATTTTGCTAAGTGACCTGGACCCCTTTTACTGCCGACACAGAGCACAGCCGATCCATCACGACTGGTTAACTGAGGTAATCCGCCCGAGGAGGTTTCAACAGGCTCCTCCGTCGCGACGTCCCCTGAAGGCCCATCCGCTAGCCTGCTATCCGCGGCCCGCTAGCTGTCTTGAGCATAGCGGACTGTTAGCTGAATAGGGCCATCAGCCAACTTCTTGGGCTACAATACCTATTTTTCTAAGTGGCCTGGACTCATTTTACTGCCTACATGGAACCCTGCCAATCCATCACGACTGGTCTGCCAACGTAATCATCCGAGGGCTACAACAGACTCTTCCGTCGCAACGTCTCCCTCCAGGCCCTTCTGCTAGCCTGCTAGCCCCGGCCCACTAGCTGTCTGAATCTCTGTGTCTTTTCACCTAGCTACTCACTGGTCCCTATGATCACTCGGCTACGCATGTCTCTACCTAATGTCAGTATGCCTTGTCCATTGCTGTTTTGGTTAGTGATTATTATCTTATTTCACTGTAGAGCCTCCAGCCCTGCTCAATATGCCTTAGCTAGCCCTTCTGTTCCACCTCCCACATGCGTAGTGACCTCACCTGGTTTAAATGGTGTCTCTAGAGACAAAACCTCTCATCGTAACTCAATGCCTAGGTTTACCTCCACTTTATTCACATCCAACCATACCCTTGTCTGTACATTATGCCGTTAATCTATTCTTCCGCTCCCAGAAACCTGCTCCTTTCACTCTCTGTTCTGACGCACTAAACGACCAGTTCTTATAGCCTTTAGCTGTACCCTTATCCTAATCCTCCTCTGTTCCTCTGGTGATGTAGAGGTTAATCCAGGCCCTGCAGCGCCTAGCTCCACTCCCATTCCCCAGGCGCTCTCATTTGTTGAATGTAACCGTAAAAACCTTAGTTCCATGCATGTTAACATTAGAAGCCTCCTCTCGCTAAGTTTTTTTTATTCACTGCTGCAACACACTCTACCAGCCCAGATGTCCTAGCCGTGTCTGAATCCTGGCTTAGAAAGGCCACCAAAAACTCCTGACATTTCCATCCCTAACTATAACATTTCCCGACAAGATAGAACTGCCAAAGGGGCGGAGTTAGCCTGCAGAGTTCTGTCATACTATCAAGGTCTGTGCCCAAGCACTTGAGCTTTGACTTCTAAAAATCCACCTTTCCAGAAACAAGTCTCTCACCGCTCCCGCTTGTTATAGACCACCTTCAGCCACCTGCTGTGCCCTGGACACCATATGTGAATTGATTGCCCCCCATCTATCTTCAGAGCTCGTACTGTTAGGTGACCTAAACATGCTTAACACCCCGGCCATCCTACAATCTAAGCTAGATGCCCTCAATCTCACACAAAGATCAGTGAACCTACCAGGTACAACCCCAAATCCGTAAACACGGGCACCCTCATAGATATCATCCTGACCAACCTGCCCTCTAAATACACCTCTGCTGTCTTCAACCAGGATCTCAGTGATCACTGCCTCATTGCCTGTGTCCGTAATGGGTCTGCGGTCAAACGATCACCCGTCATCACTGTCAAACGCTCCCTAAAACACTTCAGCGAGCAGGCCTTTCTAATTGACCTCTACACAGACGACACTATTCTGTATACTTCTGGACCTTCTTTGGACACTGTGCTAACTAACCTCCAGACGAGCTTCAATGCCATACAACTCTCCTTCCATGGCCTCCAACTGCTCTTAAATGCATGTAAAACCAAATGCATGCTCTTCAACTGATCGCTGCCCGCACCGGCCCGCCTGCCCAGCATCACTACTCTGGACGGTTCTGACTTAGAATATGTGGACAACTACAAATACGTAGGTGTCTGGTTAGGCTGTAATCTCTCCCGCCAGACTCACATTAAGCATCTCCAATCCAAAATTAAATCTAGAATTGACTTCCTATTTCACAACAAAGCATCCTTCACTCATGCTGCCAAAAATACCCTTCGTAAAACTGACTATCGTATCGATCCTTGACTTCGGGACTCATTTACAAAATAGCCTCCAACACTCTACTCAGCAAATTGGATGCAGTCTATCACAGTGCCATCTGTTTTGTCACCAAAGCCCCATATACTACCCACCACTGTGACCTGTTTGCTCTCGTTGGCTAGCCCTCGCTTCATATTCATTGCCAAACCCACTGGCTCCAGGTCATCTATAAGACTTTGCTAGGTAAAGCCCCGCCTTATCTCAGCTCACTGGTCACCATAGCAACACCCACCCGTAGCACGTGCTCCAGCAGGTATATTTCACTGGTCACCCCTAAACCCAATTCCACCTTTGGTCGCCTTTCCTTTCAGTTCTCTGCTGCCAATAACTGGAACGAATTGCAAAAATCACTGAAGCTGGAGACCCATATCTCCGTCACTAACTTTAAGCATCAGCTGTCAGAGCAGCTCACAGATCATTGCACCTGTACATAGCCCATTTGTAAATAGCCCATCCAACCATCCCCATATTGTCTTTTTTTCTTCTTTGCACCCCATTATCTCAACTTGCATATTCATTTTCTGCACATCTATCACTCTAGTGTTAATTGCTAAATTGTAATTGCTTTGCCACTACAGCCTATTTATTGCCTTAATTCTACCTCATTTGCACACACTGTATATAGATTTTTTTCTATTGTGTTAATGACTGAACATTTGTTTATTCCATGTGTAACTGTGTTTGTGTCGCACTGCTTTGCTTTATCTTGGCCAGGTCGCAGTTGTAAATGAGAACTTGTTCTCAACTGGCCGACCTGGTTAAATAAAGGTGAAATAAAAATAGAAAAAAAAAATATCTGTGCATATGTGTGGGTGGTATCTGTGTGTGTGTGGTATACATTTGTAGTCAGAAGTTTACATACACCTTAGCCAAATACATTTAAACTCAGTTATTCACAATTCCTGACATTTAATCGCAATAAAGATTCCCTGTTTTAGGTCAGTTAGGATCACCACTTTATTTTAAGACTGTGAAATGTCAGAATAATAGTAGAGAGTGATTTATTTGAGCTTTTATTTCTTTCATCACATTCCCAGTGGGTCAGAAGTTTACATACACTCAATTAGTATTTGGTAGCATTGCCTTTAAATTCTTTAACTTGGGTCAAATGTTTCAGGTAGCCTTCCACAAGCTTCCCACAATTAGTTGGGTGAATTTTGTCTCATTCCTCCTGACAGAGCTGGTGTAACTGAGTCAGGAATGTAGTCCTCCTTGCTCGCACATGCTTTTTCAGTTCTGCCCAAGAATGTTCTTTGGGATTGAGGTCAGGGCTTTGTGATGGCCACTCAATACCTTGACTTTGTTGTCCTTAAGCCATTTTGCCACAACTTTGTAAGTATGCTTGGGGGTCATTGTCCATTTGGAAGACCCATTTGCGACCAAGCTTTAACTTCCTGACTGTCTTGAGATGTTGCTTCAATATATCCACATAATTCTCCGTCCTCATGATGCCATCTATTTTGTGACGTCTCTCCTGCAGCAAAACACCCCCACAGCATGATGCTGCCACCCCTGTGCTTCACGGTTGGGATGGTGTTCTTCGGCTTGCAAGTCTCCCCTTTTTCCTCTAAACTTATTAATGGTCATTATGGCCAAACAGTTCTATTTTTGTTTCATCAGACCAGAGGAAATTTCTCCAAAAAGTACAATCTTTGTCCCCATGTGCAGTTGCAAACTGTTGTCTGGCTTTTTATGGTGGTTTTGGAACAGTGGATTCTTCCTTGCTGAGCGGCCTTTCAGGTTATATCGATATAGGACTCATTTTACTGTGGATGTAGATACTTTTGTACCTGTTTCCTCCAGCATCTTCACAAGGGCATTTGCTGCTGTTCTGGAATTGATTTGCACTTTTTTTTAAAGTATTTTCATCTCTAGGAGACAGAACGCATCTCCTTCTTGAGCGGTATGATGGCTGTGTAGTCCCATGGTGTTTATACTTGCGCACTATTTTTCGTACAGATGAATGTGGTACCTTCAGGCATTTGGAAATTGCTCCCAAGGATGAACCAGACTTGTGGAGGTCTACAAAAACAATTCTGATGTCTTGGCTTTTCCCATGATGTTAAGCAAAGAGGCACTGAGTTTGAAGGTAGGCCTTGAAATACATCCACAGGTACACCTCCAATTGACTCAAATGATGTCAATTAGCCTATCAGAAGCTTCTAAAGCCATGACGTAATTTTCTGGATTTTTTTCCAAACTGTTTAAAGGCACAGTCAACTTAGTGTATGTAAACTTCTGTTCCACTGGAATTGTGACACAGTGAATTATAAGTGAAATAATCTGTCTGTAAACAATTGTTGGAAAAATTACTTGTATCATGCACAAAACTATAGTTTATCAAGAAATTTGTGGAGTGGTTGAAAAACGAGTTTTAAAGACTCCATCCTAAGTGTATGTAAACTTCCAACTTCAACTGTATGTGTGTATGTGGAAGGTGTCTGTGTGGGTGGTGCATGTGTGAGTGGTAATTTTGTGTGTATTTGTGGGTGGTATCTTTGAGTGTATGGGTGGTGTTTGTTTGTGTGTGGGTGGTATCTGAGTGCGTGGGTGGTATCTGTGAGTGTGTGAGTTATGTTTGTGTGTATTTGTGGGTGGTATCTGTGAGTGTGTGGGTGGTATCTGTGAGTGTGTGGGTGGTGTTTGTGTGTATTTGTGGGTGGTATCTGTGAGTGTGTGGGTGGTATCTGTGAGTATGTGGGTGGTGTGTGTGTGGGTGGTATTTGTGAGTGTGTGGGTGGTATCTGTGAGTGTGTGGGTGGTATCTGTGTGTGGGTGGGTGGTATCTGTGAGTGTGTGGGTGGTATCTGTGAGTGTGTGGGTGGTATCTGTGAGTGTGTGGGTGGTGTTTGTGTGTATTTGTGGGTGGTATCTGTGAGTGTGTGGGTGGTATCTGTGAGTATGTGGGTGGTGTTTGTGTGTGTGTGGGTGGTATCTGTGAGTGTGTGGGTGGTATCTGTGTGTGGGTGGGTGGTATCTGTGAGTGTGTGGGTGGTATCTGTGTGTGGGTGGGTGGTATCTGTGAGTGTGTGGGTGGTGTTTGTGTGTGTGTGGGTGGTATCTGTGAGTGTGTGGGTGGTATCTGTGAGTATGTGGGTGGTGTTTGTGTGTGTGTGGGTGGTATCTGTGATCTGTGTGTGTGGGTGGTATCTGTGAGTGTGTGGGTGGTATCTGTGGGTGGGTGGTATCTGTGAGTGTGTGGGTGGTGTTTTTGTGTGTGGGTGGTGTGGTGGTATCTGTGCTGTGTGTGTGGGTGGTATCTGTGAGTGTGTGGGTGGTATCTGTGAGTGTGTGGGTGGTATCTGTGTGTGGGTGGGTGGTATCTGTGAGTGTGTGGGTGGTATTTGTGAGTGTGTGGGTGGTATCTGTGAGTGTGTTGGTGGTATCTGTGAGTGTGTGGGTGGTATCTGTGTGTGGGTGGGTGGTATCTGTGAGTGTGTGGGTGGTATCTGTGAGTGTGTTGGTGGTATCTGTGAGTGTGTGGGTGGTATCTGTGAGTGTGTGGGTGGTATCTGTGAGTGTGTTGGTGGTATCTGTGAGTGTGTGGGTGGTATCTGTGAGTGTGTGGGTGGTGTTTGTGTACAGTGCCTTCAGAAAGTATTTCCAACCCTTGACTTTTTCTTGTGTTAGGGTTAGGGTTAAAAAGTGGGATTAAAATAGATGTGATTGTATTTTTGTTGTTGTCAACTATCTACCCAAAATTCACAATTCTTCCAGCTCTGTGAAGTTTGTTGTTGATCATTGCTAGACTACCATTTTCAGGTCTTGCCATAGATGTTCAAGTAGATTTAAGTCAAAACTGTAACTCGGACACTCAGGAACATTCTCTGTCTTTTTGGTAAGCAACTCCAGTGTAGATTTGCTTTGTGTTTTAGGTTATTGTCATGCTGAAAGGCAAATTCATATCCCAGTGTTTGTTGGAAAGCAGACTGACCCTGGTTTTCCTCTAGGTTTTTGCCTGTGCTTAGCTCTATTCAGTTACTTTTTATATAAAAAAACCTCCTTGGTAATTGCTGATAACAAACATACCCATAACATGACGCAGCCACCATCATGTGTGAAAATATGAAGAGTGGTACTCAGTGACGTGTTGGATTTTCCACAAGCATAACACTTTGTATTCAGGACATGAAGTTAATTTCATTGCAGTTTTACTTCAGTGCCTTATTGCAAGCCGGATGCACGTTTTGGAATATTTCTATTCTGTACAGGCTTCCTTCTTTTCACTCTGTCGTTTAGGTTATTATTGTGGAGCAACTACAATGTTGTTTCGTCTTCAGTTTTATCCTATCATAGCCATTAAACTCTATAACAGTTTTAAAGTCACCATTGGCCTCATGGTGAAATCCCTGAGTGGTTTCCTTCCTTTCCAGCAACTTAGTTAGGAAGGAAGCCTATACCTTTGTGACTGGGTGTATTTATACACCATCCAAAGTGTGTTCAGTGTGTTTTTTCCATCTACCAATAGGTGCCCTTCTTTGCGAGGCATTGGAAAACCTCCCTGGTCTTTGTGTTTGAATCTGTGTTTGAAATTCACTGCTCGACTGAGGATCTTACAGATAATTGTATGTGTGGGATACAGAGATGGGGTAGTCATTCAAAAATCATGTTAAGCGCTATTATTGCACACAGAGTGAGTCCATGCAACTTATTATCTAACTTGTTAAGCACATTTTTACTCCTGTGGAGTCACTGGCCTATACACCAAAATAATGAAAAAGTCAAGGGTGTGAATACTTTCTGAATGCACTGTATGAGAGAGATGTGAATTTGTAAGATGTGTCCAAGTGTGAGAGAGATGTCAGAGAGATATTATGGCTGTAATTCACTCCTATGTACCTTCAGTGCACTCAACTGAGCATTCGGCATTTGGTTGTGTGTATGCTTTTCTAAGTGTGTGTATGCGTGCATTTGTGCATGTGTGGAAGAGAAATGGAGAGTGAGTTGGAGTGGGACAGAGAGAGAGATTGTGGGTGCAGATAGCCGTACTGAGTGTGTAATTGCAGTAGACATCTCATCACATCTGTCATAATTATAAGCAGATGTGGGACTTGTCCAGGTACTCAGCTCTGTTTGTGTGTGTGTGTACATGCTTCTCTCTATGTGGGAGAATCCTGAATACATGATCATCACCTGTCTAGTGAGAGAGGAGAAAGAGAGAGGGATATGGGGATGAGATAGATAGAGTTAGGGGTGGGAGAACGAGAGGAGAGTGAAAAAGCAACATTCACAGTAAAGGTGCCCTTAAATTTCTGTCATCTTTGTAATTTACATATTCTTTTTTTTTTACAGAAATGCAAATCCAGAAAATGCTAATCCAGCTCTTTACATAGTTGTGTGTCTACTTCTGTGTTGGTTTCCCTGTTCTCTCTCTCGCTCTATCTCTTCCAAAGGAATAGAGATATTTCAAATATTATATTATGTCAATATACATTGTTACAAACTGCAGAAATGGTTAAAATACAATAGGGAAAATAAATAAACATAAATATGGGTTTTATTTACAATGGTGTTTGTTCTTCGCTAGTTCCCTTTTTTAGTAGCAACAGGTCATAAATCTCACGGTGGCTTTTATGGTGGCTTTTCTCAATAGCAAGACTATGCTCACTGAGTCTAGTCAAATATAGTCAAAGCATAGTCAAAGCTTTCCTTAATTTTTGGTCAGTCACAGTGGTCAGGTATTCTGCCACTGTGTACTCTCTATGGCCAAATAGCGTTATAGTTTGCTCTGTTTTTCGTTATTTCTTTCCAATGTGTCAAGTAATTATCTTTTTGTTTTCATGATTTGGTTGGGTCTAATTGTGTTGCTCTGTGGGGTCTGTTTGTGAACAGGGGACTCACATATGTGATCGACCGGCTCTATTCGGTCTTATGAAGCAACATTTGTTTTTTACATTGTATAAAAGTAGAGACTCCGAGCTAGAAAATGTTATCATACACTTGTCGTGTCTTTACTATCATTAAACTGAAGACTTATAAGTTTTATCAAAGATTCTCTGTAATTAGTATTGCACGATTAGACTGATTAATCATGTACATGTAATGAACAAGGAAGTCGGGGCACCAAGGAAAAATATTCAGATTACAAGGTTATAATTTCTTAAAATAACTTTTCAAATATTTTATCTGATCAATTAGCCTTCGAATTAATGAATTATTTACTTTACCTCACGTTAGTCTCATTCCAAACGTCGTAAATTGTTGGTTATCTGCACGAACCCAGTGTTCACTATGAGTCATCCATACATCAATTGTCTTAAATCATTTATTTATTACGAAGTAATTCACAGAAATGCGTAAATATGGTTACAAGAAATGATAGGAGAATGTGGGCTAAACCGGCATGGCGGCTTGTTAGACAAAAGGGGAAGTGGGGGTCGACTAAGAAGTCACTACATGTAATAATCTGGGTGTCGTGGGTGTGGAGTCAAACGCAGGAGACAGAGAGTACAATGCTGTGCTCTTTAATTGCACTAACGCACCACAGGTTGCTCACAATAATAACGGCCCCAAAACACAGGGAATGAAAAATGACTACTGAAAAATGCACGACCAGGAACTAACACGTTCCTCTACTACAGAGCCGAAGGTTACAATGAATAATCCCGCACAACAACCAGGCGGGCCGGCTGTCGAATAAAGACAAACTAATCATCACAAACAGGTGCTACCAATAAACATACAAGGAGGGGGAGGAAAGACAAACAGTGGCAGCTAATAGGCCGGTGACGACAACCGCCACCCGACCGGGAAGGGCAACCACCCTCAGTCGGACTCGTGACACTACAGAGTGATAATTATAACAATTGAAATGCTAATCCCTTGCACATGAACGCTCACTTATTCGGGAACAATTGCAATCAATATATATATATATAAACGCTCAGTGTGTTGTCTTGATCGCTGGTGAAAAGTTTGTTCTTTTTGTAGAATTGTCCATCTCTCTCTCTCTGTCGTGGTTATAGTGGATAGAGTGACATTCATTCGTTTCGTAATAGAGTGGATGTTTCGGGATTGTCGTTCTTCGCATTCAATGATACCGAATTCCTAGCTGCAGACTAGTAATTAATATCAAAGACTCGTTCTTATTCTGTCGGTATCGATAGTCTAAGAGTTTAACCACGTGGTATGGTTCAAATATTCAGCAATGGTCCACAACCTTTGTCCTCCCCTAATGGAGAAAAACATGGTCTGCAACCTTTAATCATCTCGTAATTGAGGTAGGCTTGGTCTGCTGATCGAAAACCCGAGTGGGGGTTTTATTTTTTTCTAACTGGCTAGCTTGCCAGCTACTTCCAGTCACAAATGAGAGAACACCTCACTGTGGCCATTTTACTCATCCTATCAGAGCTAGTTAGGCTGTTTTTATGTTATCCAGAGCATTGGTGACTGAAACTGTGCAGCTGGCAAAAATTGAATTACGCTTTTTTGCCAACGTTTACTGACACCGGCCATATTCAACGGGTGTTCAGAGTTCGTAAACTGGTCAGTTAATCTGCGCTCTAGCATACTCAGACAAGAGTGGTCTGAAATCGGAGTAGATAGCCAGAGCGAATTTACCAGCTATGTCTATTGACAGTTGTCGCAGTGACATCATGAACATTCTATTGAAATGGTTACTTGCATAGTGGAGTCTTTTTGTTTAGACATGTAGCTAGCTAAACAATGAAACATAATCCCAACTCATAATGTTACTATCCTGCACGAATCTGCAGGTAGCTAACCAATAAGGTTCAGTGTTAGCTAGCTAACATTAAGCTATAACTAGCAATGCAAATGGCTCTGAAATACGCATAGTATTACTACACAGAACATACATATAACATTAACTAACGAGACAGCCAGCTAAGGTTAGCCAGATAGCCAACAGCACATTTTAACTTGAAATTAAAATTACTTTCTGACAAAATTAGAAACGTGTAATATCTGAAAATGTTGCTAGCTAGACTATTTTTACCTGTATACATCCTCCCTCTCTGTCACAGATACCATGGTTGCCCTTAGTTTGAAGATGTAATCTGAAGACAGGTGTTTTATACAATAGCCTTCTGTGTGTTCTCTTTTCGACTCCCTCGTAATATTTGCAATCAAATGCCTGAATTTTCTCAATCTCCTTAGCTATCATATTGTAATTCCACTGGGCATTCCAGATGCCAGAGCTGTTTTCAAAACTCGGTCCTCCAGAAAGTGGAGAGCAACACTTTTGCAATTCTACTACAGTACTTGATATCTTAAAAAAAAGTTGTGTTACAAATGATTGCCTGCACATACTGATCAGCTCATGTTATAGACAGAAGCGTGCTACATGGCAGACCAATCCAAACTCATCTCTCGGCATATCCAGCCCATCCATTTTCTCAGCCAATCATGGCTTGCGGGAAGGTTCCGTCCTTTTCTGTGGCTAAAACAACTAGGCTCGTAATTTAACAATTTGCTTCGTATTTACAGATGGCATGCAAGTTTGTTATTAAGACACATGAAAGTTCACATGTTCCAGAAGGCATTTCTTCCAAAAAACCCATTTTGATTTCTAAAAAAAGTTTACATTCAAATGGAGTGCAACATACGCTTCATTTCCTGAAACGAGTCACATATGTGCTTACGGGACTCTTATCCAGGTTCATATCTCTGTAGGTGATGGCTTTGTTATGGAAGGTTTTTTGAAATCAACAAAGCATGAGAACTTAGCTTTTGTATTGTTGTAGTCTGCTGTTAATGCATAGAATTTTCCCAAGGTTGCTGTTGACACATATCCCATGGTAGTTATTGAGATCACATTTGTCCTTGGTTCCAAATATTGTGGAAGATGCCAGAGCTGAGGATGATGTTAAAGAGTTTAAGCATAGCAAATTGGAATTTGTGGTCTATATATTTTATTTCATTGAGGATACCATCAACACCACAGGCCTTTTTGGGTTGGAGGTTTATCCTGTACATTCAATGTAATTGGACAATCCAGTGGGTTCTGGAAGTTTTTAGTAGTTGATTCTAAGACACCTCACTATTACAGTGAAACGTTTTGTCCAGGAAGTTGTCTTGAAGGGGTTGAATTTGTTGTTGCCTAATTGTTTTTGGTAGGTTTCTACACTATTTTCGTTCCATCTATGACATTTCTTAATATTATGCAGTTTCTTTGGCTTTGATTCCTCATGATTTGAGTATTTCTCTGTTCAAGTAGACTGATTTTGCTATGATCTGATAAGGGTGTCAGTGGGCTGACTGAACGCTCTGAGAGACTCTGTATTGATGTCAGTGACAAAGTAATATACAGTACTACTGCCAAGGGATGAGCTGTAGGTGTACCTACCATAAGAGTTCCCTCAAACCCTACCCTGAGGTTGTGGCTGTGGGTGATATGGTGTGGGTGTAGGACCTCTTGGTGTGGATCCTCTTTGTACAGGGGGGGGGGCTGCATTTCTGGGAGGGTGTCTCGCTGATCTGGACATGGTGTCCATTTCTCTATTGCTCCTGTATGAGGTGCAATTCATTAAAAATCCTGCAATGTGATTTTCTGGAGAGAAAAAATTCTCGTTTTGTCTGTCATAGTTGAAGTGTACCTATGATGAAAATTACAGGCCTCTCTCATATTTTTAAGTGGGAGAACTTGCACAATTGGTGGCTGACCAAATACTTTTTTGCCCCACTGTATTTGGTTTTGAGGCACAGTCCTGGTAAATGCTTGCATTCACCCACTGTGGCTGGGTGAAAGGATTTTTGAGGTAGCAGGGTTGAGATTTTCTGTTTCTTGAGTCGGAAGTGCCCCTGAATGTTCCAGTGTGTCAGCTGTCTTGGTGCTGGATAGAGGGAGGGACAGAGTGATGGATAGATGGAGCAATACATGAGGGCAGGATGGACATCAGAGGGAGTTATGGGTTAGACCTGGAGAAAATTAGACGTTTTTCATAGTTAACTGTTGTGGAGTAGTAAACCCAAGGCTGTCCCAATCACTGCTCTGTGGTCTTGGTATTCTTGTAAATTGTAACACAATACAGCTCCTAAATCTTCATCTGATTCAGTAATCCCTGTTCTATTCTGCTACTACCTGCCTGCAGCTCTTGTGAGCTAAACCAGAGTTCCTATCCAGATGAACTATGATTATCCTCAAAGGAGACGTTTGTCAACACCTCTGCAGTGACACACAGTGAGTGGTGTAGTTAAACACAACAGGACATCTGTGTAAGGGTTGGATATTATACTGTAATGACTACTCTGAGAGAGTGAGATGTCTGTCTGTCAGGCCTACCTAAACCAGGATTAGATCCTTCCTCACCAACACACACACACACACACACACACAATGTACTCACACATGTACGTGCACACATGCACGCACACACACCTTGTGGGGACACACAATTCAGTCCCATTCAAAATCCTATTTTCCCTAAACCTAACCCGTACTCTTACCTTAACCCAAAAACATAAACCTAATGCTAGCTCCTATCCCTAACCCTTGCTCCTAACCCTGACCCTTAACGTAATTCTAACACGAATATTAACCTTAACCCTAAACCCCCTAGAAATAGCATTTGACCTTGTAGGGACTAACAAAATGTCCTCAGTTGGTCAAATGTTTGTTTGTTTACTATTCTTGTAGGGACTCCTGGCCCCCACAAGAAGAGTTAAACACGTCCACACACACACACACACACACGTACACACTGTTACATCTGTCACTGAATAGGTGTTGACACTCCAGAATTCATCTTTCCTTCCTCCATCAGTCGACCAAACATGCTAGTAATATACTAGTTTAGGTGGATTTAGTTTCACATTCTCACAGCTTTTAGTGTGTGTGGGGGGGCTCAGGCTGGGGGAGGGGCGGTTGGAACCGACAGTGAGAATATCAGCATGTCAATATCCCCCTGCAATAATGATTCCCTTCTTTATCTCGCTCTCTCACAGCTTACTGAGTTCATAGCAGAAAGATTTCTACACTCATTTACTCACTCTGCCTCACTCCGCCTTTTCACACACACATACACACACGTGAGTTGTCTACATAGACATTAAAACTAGTAGATAGTGTTAGCGCTGACGTCAGTTTGAAGCATGTCATATTGCTGAATGTGCTGATTGGCACCATAAAATCGCTAAGGATCATGGTGAAAGTGGCTGTATGGTACATCATGGTTGATGTAGTCCTTTTCATCCTGCGTGAGTGCGCGAGCCTCCTCATAGTCTGCCGGCCCGTGATTGGTCTGTGTCAGCACGTGGTCCTGTGTGAAGACAAATGTAGTAGTTCGAATGGATCACTATTTAATTAAATATCTAGTAGTTAGAACGCATCACTATTTAATTAAATATCTAGTAGTTAGAACGCATCACTATTTAATTAAATATCTAGTAGTTAGAACGCATCACTATTTAATTAAATATCTAGTAGTTAGAACGCATCACTATTTCATTAAATATCTAGTAGTTAGAACGCATCACTATTTAATTAAATATCTAGTAGTTAGAACGCATCACTATTGAATTAAATATCACATTTTGTAGGAAACTTTAACATAATTCACTGTGGGGATCGAACTTGATTATAAACTAATTTTAAAGCCCAAAACAACATCTAAAAAATCTGCTGATCTCAATTTATTTAGGCTTTCTCGTGCAGACCAGGGCTTTTGGCCTAGCTAGGTTGCAACACAGTAGCCGACCAGCAGAGCTCATGACTTCACACTCCAGACCGGATACTGGAGGCCTGGTTGTCTCCCCCCTACCTGCTTGGCTGGCAGCTTCAGCTGCTCTCATCAGGAGATTGGATACAAGAGCCAAGAAACTGACTGTTTACAGTATGTATCTACTGTCCTTCCTCCTCTGTCACTGTGTGCATTCCTGCCCTGCAGGATCTTATCAGGGGGCCGGTCTCCTGTCTCTCTGAGTCTGATGGATGACCCCGGAGCTGTCAATCAAGGAGACACGCGATACCTGACCTGCCATTGACATGAAAAAAAAAACACATTTACTCTCTCACACACACACAGTCTCTGTCGCTTACATACTCACACACATACACAAACACACTAGCACACATACAACCATACTGGCATACATTTTGGCACACTGTGAGCTATTGAGGTGTAGCAGGAAGACAGGACACAATGCTGTGAGCTGGCTTTGTCTCCATCCCATCCTGCCCTCCTCCCTCTTCTCCACATTAAAAGGGCAGGTGACTGAAAGAGGGGGGAGAGAGAGAATGAAGAGGGAGAGAATAAGAAAGGGATGTGCAGCCATAAACTCTCTCCCCCTCTCTCTCTACCATACCTGCTTTCTCAACCTCTGAATTCTTGGCTTTGAAAAGCTAACTGACATTTACTCCTGAGGTGCTGACCTGTTGCACCCTCTACAACCACGGTGATTATTATTTAACCCTTCTGGTCATCTATGAACGTTTGAATATCTTGAGGAACGAGCCGGCCTTAATGGACATTTTTGTTAGATATTACTGCACTTTTGGAGCTCGGAACACAAGTATTTCACTAAACCTGCAATATCATCAGATAAATATGCGTATGCGACCAATATCATTTGATTTGATGCACTCTTATAATCTCCACCCGGCACGGCCAGAAGAGGACTCGCCACCCCTCACACCTGTGTGTGTGTGTTTTTATGCTATCAGAGCTTAATTGAGCTATAAAAAACAATAATCTTTAAAGCATTCCTTTGTGTTTGAGAGAGAGAGGACTGATAACCCCAATCCACAAAAGTGGAGACAAATTTGACCACAATAACTACCTTGGGATATGCGTCAAAAGCAACCTTGGGAAAATCCCCTGCATTATCATTAACATCAAACTTGTACAATTCCTCAGTGAAAACAATGTACATTGGTTCCTCCTTTAAAAGTTGCATAATACTGCACATCCCATAGGCATACAGTTATTTTTATCCTCCACTACACAATAAGCAAGTAAATAGTTAGCTAGCTATGCTACCTATACTACATTGCATGGAAAGGCAAGCTTAGACAATTATACATTCAATTTGCATTAAATGCTTTAGCTAGCTAGATTCTTTGCATCCACTCTTTCCCACTGTTGCTGGTTTTCTCAGGAGTCACTAAAACATTTAACGACATGAATTGCAATGTCATACTCATGTAATAACACCAGCTAGCTAGCTAACTTGATAAATAGCGATTTTCAGAAATTAACTTTATGACAAAAATATGCACAATCATCTGTCTGTACGTTAACTAACGTATTCCTCTCAAGTGTACATTTTTTGCTTGACTCGTTATGACGTTATAATTACTTACATTTGGTTCCACCGTAATGTTTTGTCAGCCATCTTTGCTGAAGAAAGTCACCAGGGACGGGTGGCTCGTGTCAAATTCGCCATTGGAACCACTCGATATGATTGGTCATATAAAAACCTTGGGACCCAAATGCATAATGGTGTTCTAATAATGGTGTTTCCGGAGCAATTACGCCGTGACGCTGGGTACCTCTAAGTCCCGCGGTGCAAGCTCGCAACTTTTAAAGGAGGAACCATTGTACTGAGCAAATGTCAAATTAACTTTTTACCAAATTACCGTACAATAGACCACGTATTCACCCAGCACACCCTAACTGACACAAACAAACAAACCAAAACAAATGCAACGTCTTCTCATGCTTTTGTTGACTCAATTTGGCAGGGTCTGCTATACAAATGAATGGAAAGTGGTGTTGGGGGAAAAACATACGACATTATAAAATCCATGTACACAAACAACAAGTGTGCAGTTAGAATTGGCAAAAAAACACATTTCTTTCCCCAGGGTTGTGGGGTGAGACAGGGATGCAGCAACCTTATTCAACATATAAATCAAAGGAAATGGCGGGTACTAGAACAGTCTGCAGCACCCGACCTCACCCTACTAGAATCTGAAGTCAAATGAATACTGTTTGCTAATGATCAGGTGTTTCTGTCCCCAACCAATGAGGGTCTACAGCAGCACCTAGATCTTCTGTACAGATTCTGTCAGACCTGGGCCCTGACAGTAAATCTCAGTAAGACAAAAATAATGGTGTTCCAAAAAGGTCCAGTTGCCAGGACCTCAAATACAAATTCCATCTAGAGTTGCCCTAGAGCACACAAACAACAATACATACCTCGGCCTAAACATCACAGCCACAGGTAAGTTCCACAAAGCTGTGAACCATCTGAGAGACAAGGCAAGAAGGGCCTTCAATTAGGATCTGGCAAAAAACACTTGTATCAGTTATATAATCCATTGCCCTTTATGGTTGTGAGATCTGGGGTTCACTCACCAGAATTCTGCAAAAAAATCCTTTGTGTACAATGTAAAACATCAAATAATGCATACAGAGCAGAATAAGGCCGATACCCGCTAAAGATCAAAATCCAGAAAAGGGCCGTTAAATTCTACAGCCACCTAAAAGGAAGCGTTTCCCAAACCTTCCATAACAAAGCCATCACCTACAGAGATATGAACCTGGATAAGAGCCCCGTAAGCACATATGTGACTCGTTTCAGGAAACTAAGCGTATGTTGCACTCCATTTGAATGTAAAAAAAAATTAGGAATCAAAATGCGTTTTTTGGAAGAAGTGACTTCTGGAACATGTGAACTTTCATGTGTCTTAATAACAAACTTGCATGCCATCTGTAAATATGAATCTCAGTAAGACAAAAATAATGGTGTTCCAAAAAAGGTCCAGTTGCCAGGACCACAAATACAAATTCCATCTAGAGTTGCCCTAGAGCACACAAACAACAATACATACCTCGGCCTAAACATCACAGCCACAGGTAACTTCCACAAAGCTGTGAACCATCTGAGACAAGGCAAGAATGGCCTTATATGCCATCGAAAGGAACAAAAAATGTGACATACCATTCAGGATCTGGCTAAAAACACTTGAATCTGTTATAGAATCCATTGCCCTTTATGGTTGTGAGGTCTGCTCACCAACCAAGAATTTACAAAATGGGACAAACACCAATTGAGACTCCTCATGCAAAATTCTGGAAAAATATCCTCAGCGTACAACGTAAAACACCAAATAATGCATACAGAGCAGAATTAGACCGATACCCGCTAATACCCAAAATCCAGAAAATACATGTTCAATTCTACAACCACCTAAAAGGAAGTGATTCCCATACCTTCCATAACAAAGCCATCAACTACAGAGAAATTCACCTGGAGAAGAGCTCCCTAAGCAAGCTGATACTGGGGCTCTGTACACAAACAGACCCCACAGAGCCCCAATGCAGCAACACAATTAGACTCAACCAAATCATGAGAAAACAAAAAGATAATTACTTGACACATTGGAAAGAATTAACAAAAAAACTGAGCAAACTATAATACTCCCTAATCAGAGAATACACAGTAGCAGAATACCTGACCACTGTGACTGACCCAACATTAACGAAAGCTTTGACTATGTACAGACTCAGTGAGCATAGCCTTGCTATTGAGAAAGGCTGCCATAGGCAGACCTGGCACTCAAGAGAAGACAGGCTATGTGCACACTGCCCACAAAATGAGATGAAAACTGAGCTGCACTTCCCAACCTCCTGCAAAATGTATGACCATATTCGAGACTCATGTTACCTTCAGATTACACTGACCCACAAAGAATTAGAAAACAAATCAAATGTTGATAAACTCCCATATCTATTGGGTGAAATACCAGCAGCATGATTTGTGACCTGTTGTCAAAAGAAAAAGGCAACCAGTGAAGAATAAGCACCATTGTAAATACAACCTATATTTCTTTATTTATTTTCCCTTTTTTATACTTTAACTATTTGCACATCGTCACAACACTGAATATAGATATGACTTCTGACATTTCTTTATTATTTTGGAACTTGTGTGAGTGTAATATTTACTGTTCACTTTTTATTGTTTATTTCACTTGTTTATACATTTCACTTGCTTTGTCAATGTAAACATATGTTTCCCATGCCAATAAAGCCCCTTGAATTGAATTGAGAGGCAATGTGAGAGGCAGCAGCAAGAGATGTGGAATAGTGACAGAGAGAGAAAGAGAGAGCATTAGAGCGAAAGAGAGCATTAGTGCAAAGCGAGAGAGCATGAAAGAGCAAGAGGATTAGAGAAAAGAGAGCATTAGAAAGAGTATTGGAGCGAGAGAGCATGAAAGAGCAAGAGGATTAGAGAGAAGAGTTAGAGAGAAAGGAAGAGAGCGAGGATTAGAGAGAAAGGAAGAGAGCGAGGATTAGAGAGAAAGGAAGAGAGCGAGGATTAGAGAGAAAGGAAGAGAGCGAGGATTAGAGAGAAAGGAAGAGAGTGAGGATTAGAGGGAAAGAAAGAGAGCATTACAGAGAGAGAGAGAGAGGATTAGGGACAGACAGAGGATTAGCGGGAGAGCATGAGAGAGTGAGCTTTAGATAGAGAGGATTAGAGAGAAAGTGAGCATTCGAGAGAGAGAGGATTAGAGCGGGAGAAAATCAGAAATGAAATGCTAAAAAAACAGCACACCTGAGTTGCAAAATTCTGTGCTTAAATATTTCAACATGGTTTTAACTTCTGGCTGCTTCCCTGATGTCTGGAACCAGGGGCTCATCTCCCCTATCCACAACAGTGGAGACAAATGAAACCCCAATAATTACAGGAGAATTTGCGTGAACAGCAACTTGGGAAAGGTTTTCTGGAGCATTTTGAATTCAAGAATTGAAACCTTTCTTCAAGAAGAAAATGTAATTCGTAAATGTCAAATTGGCGTTTTCCCTGACGGAGTTCAAATGTATTTGGCTATGAGGTACAGTGGGGAGAACAAGTATTTGATACACTGCCGATTTTGCAGGTTTTCCTACGTACAAAGCATGTAGAGGTCTGCAATTTTTATCATAGGTACACTTCAATTGTGAGAGACGGAATCTAAAACAAATATCCAGAAAATCACATTGTATGATTTTTAAGTAATTCACTTGCATTATATTGCATGACATAAGTATTTGATCACCTACCAACCAGTAAGAATTCCGTCTCTCACAGACCTGTTAGTTTTTCTTTAAGAAGCCCTCCTGTTCTCCACTCATTACCTGTATTAACTGCACCTGTTTGAACTCGTTACCTGTATAAAAGACACCTGTCTACACACTCAATCAAACAGACTCCAACCTCTCCACAATGGCCAAGACCAGACAGCCGTGTAAGGACTTCAGGGATAAAATTGTAGACCTGCACAAGGCTGGGATGGGCTACAGGACAATAGGCAAGCAGCTTGGTGAGAAGGCAACAACTGTTGGCGCAATTATTAGAAAATGGAAGAAGTTCAAGATGACGGTCAATCACCCTCGGTCTGGGGCTCCATACAAGATCCCACCTCGTGGGGCATCAATGATCATGAGGAAGGTGAGGGATCAGCCCAGAACTACACAGCAGGACCTGGTCAATGACCTGAAGAGAGCTGGGACCACAGTCTCAAAGAAAACCATTACGCCGTCATGGATTAAAATCCTGCAGCGCACGCAAGGTCCCCCTGCTCAAGCCAGCGCATGTCCAGACCCGTCTGAAGTTTGCCAATGACCATCAGCATGATCCAGAGGAGGAATGGGAGAAGGTCATGTGGTCTGATGAGACAAAAAAATAGCTTTTTGGTCTAAACTCCACTCGCCGTGTTTGCAGGAAGAAGAAGGATGAGTAAAACCCAAGAACACCATCCCAACCGTGAAGCAAGGAGGTGGAAACATCATTCTTTGGGGATGCTTTTCTGCAAAGGGGACAGGACGGCTGCACCGTATTGAGGGGAGGATGGATGGGGCCATGTATCACAAGATCTTGGCCAACAACCTCCTCCCCTCAGTAAGAGCATTGAAGATGGGTCGTGGCTGGGTCTTCAAGCATGACAACGACCCGAAACACACAGCCAGGGCAACTAAGGAGTGGCTCCGTAAGAAGCATCTCAAGGTCCTGGAGTGGCCTAGCCAGCCTCCAGATGTGAACCCAATAGAAAATCTTTGGAGGGAACTGAAAGTCTGTATTGCCCAGCGACAGCCCCGAAACCTGAAGTATCTGGAGAAGGTCTGTATGAAGGACTGGGCCAAAATCCCTGCTGCAGTGTGTGCAAACATTGTCAAGAACTACAGGAAACGTATGATGTCTGTAATTGCAAACAAAGGTTTCTGTACCAAATATTAAGTTCTGCTTTTGTGATGAATCAAATACTTATGTCATGCAATAACATGCAAATTAATTACTTAAAAATCATACAATGTGATTTTCTGGATTTTTGTTTTAGATTCCGTCTCTCACAGTTGAAGTGTACCTATGATAAAAATTACGTCATCTACAAAATACTTCCAACACTCTACTCAGCAAGCTGGATGCAGTCTATCACAGTGCCATTCGTTTTGTTACCAAATCACCTTATACCACTGCGACCTGTATGCTCTAGTTGGCTGGCCCTCACTACATATTTGTGACCAGACCCATTGGCTCCAGAGGTCATCTATCACGTCTATGCTCGGTAAAGCTCCACCTTATCTCAGTTCACTGGTCACGATAACACCCATCTCTTAGCACACGTTCCAGCAGGTATATCTCACTATATCTCACTGATCATCCCCAAAGCCAACACCTCATTTGGCCGCCTTTCCTTCCAGTTCTCTGCTGCCAGTGACTGGAACAAATTGCAAAAATCGCTGAAGTTGGAGACTTTTATTTCCCTCACCAACTTTAAACATCAGCTATCTGAGCAGCTAACCGATCGCTGCAGCTGTACATAGTCCATCTGTAAATATCCCACCCAGTCTACCTACCTCATTCCCATACTGTTTTTATTTACTTTTCTGCTCTTTTGCACACAAGTATCTCTACTTGCACATCATCATCTGCTTCTTTATCACTCCAGTGTTAATCTGCTAAATTGAAATGATTTGCTCCTATGGCCTATTTATTGCCTACCTCCTCATGCCTTTTGCACACACTGTATATAGACTTTCTTTTTTCTACTGTGTCATTGACTTGTTTATTGTGTTATTTGGCTTGTTTATTGTTTATTCCATGTGTAACTCTGTGTTGTCTGTGTCACACTGCTTTGCTTTATCTTGGCCAGGTCGCAGTTGTAAATGAGAACTTGTTCTCAACCAGCCGACCTGGTGAAATAAAGGTGAAATAGATAATATGGCAGTGAATGCACTCAAAGAAAAAGCCTGCAGAGCATTGTATGCAATAAAAATGAAATGATTCAACATCCCAATTAGAATTTGGACCAAAATATTTGACTGTGTAATCCTACCAATTGCTCTTTACAGAAGTGAGGTTTGGGGGCCACTCAATAAACTATACTTTAATATGTGGGACAAACATCCAATTGGAGCCCTACATGCAGAGAAAGCCCTACAAGTCCAGAGAAATACACCAACTAATGCATGTATGGCATAATTGGGTCGCTTTCCAGTGGTAATGAAAATTCTCAAAAGATCCTTCAAAATTTGGTTACATCCAAATTCAAGTCTGCAATTTAAAGCACTTCAAATCTAGGAGCTGAGCCCAGAAATTAGCACTTTTAGTCAGCTGGTCTTGGACCTAAACAACCAAGCTGACACCAGCACTGCTTCAAAAGAAAGAATTCAAATAAACAAAATCATGAACCAATCAAAGGATTCATTTACAACATTGGAAAAACCAAACAAAATCCCAAAGCCGACTAAATTGCTATCTGACCCTAAACAAAGAATATGCAGTGGCTGATTATCTCTACTCTGTCAGAGATACGAAGCAGAGACAGATCCTTACCAAGTACAGGCTGTTTCCACCAATTGGCAATAGAAACCGGCAGACATAAAAAGACATGGCTACCCAAAGAGGAGTGTGTACGTGGTCACTGCACGACAGGGGAGGTAGAAACAGAGATTAACTTTCTCCTTTACTGTGAGAAATATTCCTCACCAAGAGATTCATTTTTCACAGAAATGACTATATTTTTTCCAAATGTTAACTTATTAAACCCAGAGGAAAAACTAAAAATACTCATTTGCGAAGGAGCAATGGCTCCTCTAGCAGCCAAATATGTATTTGCCTGCCATAGTCTAAGGGATACTGAATAATAACATCTGCATTGTAAGCAGTAACATACTTATTATTAGTATTATTGGTATTATTGTTATTACTATTATTATTGTTGTTTATCATTCCAAATAGCAGTGGTATGGGTAGTAGGGTGATGGTAATGTTAGCAGTTCAGTGATGGTGGTGGTGGTAGTAGTAGTAATGATGATGGTAGTTGTAGTACTGATGTAATGGTGAAGAGACAGTTATTCATTTATAAGTTAGTTTCATTTTCCATGTTTAGCTTGTTATATTTATTACATTTCTACTATTTCTGTTATTTTTGTATATCATTGTGTATTATTTACTACCATTTTGTATTCTTTTTAATTTTATTACAATGTATATTGTATACAATGTTTTTGGCAATATTGACACAATGTTTTTCGTGCCAAAAAGCAGCTTGAATTTGAAAGAGCATTAGTGAGAGCATTAGAGAGAGAGCATTAGAGAGAGAGCATTAGTGAGAGAGCATTAGAGGGAAAGAGCATTAGAGAGAGCGCATTAGAGAGCGAGCGCATTAGAGAGCGGCGCATAAGAGAGCGAGAGAGCATTCGACAGAGCATTAGAGAGCGAGCCGAGAGCATTAAAGCATTAGAAAGAGAGAGAGCATTAGAGAGGAGAGAGAGAGCATTAGAGAGGAGAGAGAGAACATTAGAGAGAAGGAGAGAGAGCATTAGAGAGATGGAGAGAGAGCATTAGAGAGAAGGAGAGAGCATTAGAGAGAGAGAGCATTAGAGAGAGAGAGCATTAAAGAGAGAGAGCATTAGAAAGAGCGAGAGCATTAGAGAGAGCGAGAGCATTAGAGAGAGCGAGAGCATTAGAGCGAGCGAGAGCATTAGAGAGAGAGCGAGCGCATTAGAGAGATAGAGAAAGAGCATTAGAGAGAGAGAGCATTAGATAGAGAGCATTGGAGAGAGAGAGGGCATTGGAGAGAGAGGGCATTAGAGAGAGAGCATTGGAGAGAGAGGGCATTGGAGAGAGAGGGCATTGGAGAGAGAGGGCATTGGAGAGAGAGGGCATTGGAGAGAGAGGGCATTGGAGAGAGAGGGCATTAGAGAGAGAGGGCATTGGATATAGAGGGCATTAGAGAGGGCATTAGCAAGAGAGAGGACATTAGAGAGGGCATTTGAGAGAGAGAGCATTAGAGAGAGCATTGGAGAGAGAGGGCATTAGAGAGGGCATTGGAGAGAGAGGGCATTGGGCATTAGAGAGAGGGCATTGGAGAGAGAGAGCATTAGATAGAGAGCATTAGAGAGGGCATTGGAGAGAGAGGGCATTAGGAGAGCATTGGGAGAGAGGGCATTGGAGAGAGAGGGCATTGGGAGAGAGGGCATTAGAGAGAGAGGGCATTGGATATAGAGGGCATTAGAGAGAGGGCATTGGAGGGCATTCGAGAGCATTGGAGGAGAGGGCATTTGGAGAGAGAGCATTAGAGCGCATTGGAGAGAGGGCATTAGAGAAGAGGGCATTGGAGAGAGGGCATTAGAGAGAGGACATTAGAGAGAGGGCATTGGAGAGAGAGATTGGAGAGAGAGCATTGGAGAGAGGGCATTGGAGTGAGAGGGCATTGAGAGAGAGGGCATTGGAGAGAGGGCATTGGATTAGAGGGCATTAGAGAGAGGACATTGGAGAGAGGGCATTGGAGAGAGGGCATTTATTGGAGAGAGAGGGCATTTGAGAGGGCATTGGAGAGAGCATTAGAGAGGCATTAGAGAGAGGGCATTGGAGAGAGAGCATTAGAGGGGCATTGAGAGGAGGCGCATTAGAGGATTTAGAGAGAGAGAGCATTAGAGAGAGCATTGGAGAGAGAGGGGCATTGGAGAGAGAGGGCATTTAAGAGAAGGCATTTGAGAGAGAGCATTGGAGAGAGAGGGCATTGGAGAAGAGAGAGGGCATTAGAGAGAGGGCATTTTGAGAGAGAGCATTAGAGAGAGGGCATTGAGAGAGGGCATTAGAGAGAGGAGGGGCATTGGAGAGGGCATTAGAGGGCATTGGAGAGAGAGGGCATTGGAGAGAGAGGGCATTAGAGAGAGAGGGCATTGGATATAGAGGGCATTAGAGAGAGAGGGCATTGGAGAGAGAGGGCATTCGAGAGAGAGAGGACATTGGAGAGAGAGGGCATTTGAGAGAGAGAGCATTAGAGAGAGAGCATTGGAGAGAGAGGGCATTAGAGAGAGAGGGCATTGGAGAGAGAGGGCATTGGAGAGAGAGGACATTGGAGAGAGAGGGCATTTGAGAGAGGGCATTGGAGAGGGCATTGGAGAGAGAGGGCATTTGATTGGAAGAGGGCATAGAGGGCATTAGAGAGAGAGGACATTGGAGAGAGGGGGCATTGAGAGAGAGGGCATTTGAGAGAGGGCATTTGAGAGAGGGCATTGGAGAGGAGGGCATTTGAGAGAGAACATTTGAGAGAGAGGCATTTGAAGAGAGCATTAGAGAGAAAATAGTATTAGAGGTAATTACAGAGATAATTACAGCGTAGTTACAGGGACTATAGGAATATTTCATATGCTGATGAGTGTGTCATTCTGTCATCTTCCCCCCAACACAGACACACACACAAATACTGTTACCCCCACTTTTCTCACACAACATGGGGGTTATGTCAAACTAAGTAGTATGGCAATGCATTTGTTGATGGAAGGACAAGTCATTGAATCTGTCTCTCTGCATGAGGTTGTTTCTACAGAGCTGTGTCTACAGACGGAGCATGTTCAGTGTCCTCCACACAGTCACTCATCTGACTGCAACCCCCCGCCAGACACATCATGCCCTGCACACACACACGCACACACACTGTATTTCCCCATAGGGGGTATCCCCACTTTTCTCACACAACATGGGGGTTATGTCAAGTGGCTTCCCCATAGGCGGTATATCACACACTGTATTTCCCCAAAGGGGCAATGTATTTGTATCTCACACACTGTATTTCCCCAAAGGGGTATCTCACACACTGTATTTCCCCATAGGGTATCTCACACTGTATTTCCCCATAGGGGTATATCACACACTGTATTTCCCCATAGGGGTATCTCACACACTGTATTTCCCCATAGGGGTATCTCACACACTGTATTTCCCCATAAGGGTCTCACACACTGTATTTCCCCATAGGGGTATATCACACACTGTGCATCTCACACACTGTATTTCCTGTATCTCACACACTGTATTTCCCCAAAGGGGTATCTCACACACTGTATTTCCCCATAGGGGTATCTCACACACTCCCCATAGGGGTATATCACACACTGTATTTCCCCTCTCACACAGTCCCCCCACTGTATTTCCCCATAGGGGTATATCACACCTGTATTTCCCCATAGGGGTATATCACACACTGTATTTCCCCATGCTGTTCCCCATAGGGGTATATCACACACGTTTTTCCCCATAAGCAACCCAGGATCACACACTGTATTTCCCCACTGAGACACTGTATTTCCCCATAGGGGTATCTACCTGTATTTCCCCACCTCACACACTGTATTTCCCCTGCACCACGTATTTAAGGGGTATATCACATGATCTCACACACTGTATTTCCCCATAGGGGTATCTCACACACTGTATTTCCCTGTATTTCCCCAAGGGGTATCTCACACACTGTATTTCCCCATGGTATCTCACCTGTATTTCCCCATAGGGTATCTCACACACTGTATAGGGGTTTCCCCAAAGGGTATCTCACACACTGTATTTCCCCCAAGGGTATCTCACACACTGTATTTCCCCAACCTGTCTCTCTCCTCTCACGCCTCCCTCTGGGCCTCCCTCTGTCTCTCTCCTCTATCTCACATTGTCTCTCTCCTCTCACTGTATTTCCCCAACGCCTCCCTCTGTCTCTCTCCTCTCCGCTCACCCATTGTACTTTCCCCAAATGAGTAATACACCTGTATGTCCTGAGGGGATGAATAGTCCTCACACTGTCTCTCTCTTTTTCCTCTCACGCTCCCTCTGTCTCTCTCCTCTCACGCCTCCTCTGTCTCTCTCCTCTCACGCCTGTCTCTCTCCTCTCATTGTCTGTCTCTCTCACGCCTCCCTCTGTCTCTCTCCTCTCATCTCTCTCCCTCTGTCTCTCTCCTCTCACGCCTCCCATTATACTGATCAATGAGTAATACACCATGTCCTGAGTGGGATGAATAGTCCTCAGTAACATATCTCTCTCTCTCTCTCTCAGTAAATATGTTCTGACTGAGACCTTGGTCTGTTTGTCATAAACTTAATTATGCCTATATACAGCACATTGTTCACCAAGTCAGCCTGAAAACACATAGAACACACAACAGAACAACAATAAGTACCAAAATGGAACGTACAGTGGCTTGCGAAAGTATTCACTCCCCTTTGCATTTTTTCCTATTTTTTGCCTGACAACCTGCAATTAAAATATATTTTGGGGAGTTTGTATCATTTGGTTTTTGCAACATGCACTACCACTTTGAAGATGCAGTATATTTTTTGTGTGGAAACAAACAAAAATAGGACAAAAAAACAGAACTAGCATGCATAACTATTCATCCCCCAATTCAATGCATGTAAGACCACGCCCCAGCATCATTTACAGCTGCAAGTCTCACAGGGTATGTCTCTATAAGCTTGTCCAAATCTAACCACTGGGATTTTTGCCCATTCTTCAAGGCAAAACTGCTCCAGGTCCTTCAAAGTTGGATGACTTCTCTTAGTGCCACCAGCAATCTTTAAGACATACCACAGATTGTCAATTGGATTGAGGTCTGGGATTTGACTAGGCAATTCCAAGACATTTACATTTTTCCCCTTTAAACCACTCGAGTGTTGCTTTAGCAGTATGCTTAGGATCATTGTCCTGCTGGAAGGTAAACCTCCATCCCAGTCTCAAATCTCTGGAAGACTGAAACAGGTTTCCCTCAAGAATATCCCTGTATTTAGCGCCATCCATCATTCCTTTAATTCTTACCAGTTTCTCAGTCCCTGCTGATGAAAAACATCCCCACAGCATGATGCTGCCACCACCATGCTTCACTGTGAGGATGGTGTTCTCGGGGTGATGAGAGGTGTTGGGTTTGCGCCAGACATAGCGTTTTTCTTGATGGCCAAAAAGCAACATTTTAGTCTCATCTGACCAGAGTACCTTCTTCCATATGTTTGGGGAGTCTCCCACATGCCTTTTGGCGAAACGTGTTTGCTTATTTTTTTCTTGAAGCAATGGCTTTTTTCTGGCCATTCTTCTGTAAAGCCCAGCTCTTTCGAGTGTACAGCTTAAAGTGGTCCTATGGACAGACACTCCAATCTCTGCTGTGGAGCTTTGCAGCTCCTTCAGGGTTATCATCATTTGTTGCCTCTCTGATTAATGCCCTCCTTGCCTGGTCCGTGAGTTTTGGTGGGCGGCCCTCTCTTGGCAGGTTTGTTGTGGTGCCATTCTTTCCATTTTTTAGAATGGATTTAATGGTGCTTCGTGGGATGTTCAAAGTTTTGGATATTTTTTATAACCCAACCCTGATCTGTACTTCTCCACAACTTTGTTCCTGACCTGTTTGGAGAGCTCCTTGGTCTTCATGGTGTCGCATGCTTGGTGGTGCCCCTTGCTTAGTGGTGTATAAGACTCCCTGGGGCTTTCAGAACAGGTGTGTGTGTGTGTGTGTGTGTGTGTGTGTGTGTGTGTGTGTGTGTGTGTGTGTGTGTGTGTGTGTGTGTTTATTTTTTTTTATATATATATATATATATATATATACTGAGATCATGTGACACTTAGATTGCACACAAGTGGACTTTATTTAACTAATTATGTGTCTTCTGAAGGTAATTGGTTGCACAGATCTTATTGAGAGCAAAGGGGGTGAATACATATGCACACACCACTTTTCCGTTTTTATTTTTTAGAATTTTATGAAACAAGTATTTTTTTTTCACTTCACCAATTTGGACTATTTCAATAAAAAAACATTTAAGTTACAGGTTGTAATGCAACAAAAGAGTAAAACTGCCAAAGGGGGTGAATACTTTTGCAAGGCACTGTATATAACCATTGCCGAAATATCATTTTTAACTCAACCTACCTGTCCTATTTATCCCAGAACCCCCCTCTGCTCCACAGCAGCTGATCTCAGAGGTCAACGAGACATCAGTGGTTCTAGAGTGGAGCGCCCCACTCAGGCTTGGAGGGAGAACTGACATCAGATACAATGTGGACTGCCTGCTCTGCATCGGTCCTGAGAGTTACCCTGGGAGTCAAACCGGGAATCAAACTCAGATTGGCAGTTTGTCTGGGAGTGAACTTGGAGAGGCTGGTAGCCTTGGGGGTCCTGACGGGCCTCTTGGGACCCAGCTCTGCCTACCCTGCGGCCCAGACGTCCTCTCTCTCCCCAGCAGAGCGGCCTGGGGGCCACCAGAGTGTGTGTGAGCGAGCTGCAGGCACACACACGCTACACCTTCACAATTGGCGCCCGCAACGGAGTTTCCCAAGGCCACACTGCAGGGGCAAGAGAGAGTGTGTCTGTCACTCTCACCACCAACCAGGCCGGGTGAGTTTGTGTGTGTGAGAGAGAGTTTAGAAGTAAGTGGAGGGAGAGTGTATGTGTGTTTTAAGGGGCCAAGCAGGACTGTGTTTATTCCATGTCTGTTTGAGAGTTTCTGAAGCGGGTTGGTTTAATTGGATTTAGTGTTTGTCCCCTCTCTCAAGGAGTGACTTGTCTCAGTGACATAAACATAATACCACAGTGGAGTCGTCATGTAACTGGTTTAGGTTGATGTTTAGATGCCTCGGTAACGCAATACTTGTCTATTGCGCCTCTTTGTGTGTGTGTGTGTGTGTGTGTGTGTGTGTGTGTGTGTGTGTGTGTGTGTGTGTGTGTGTGTGTGTGTGTGTGTGTGTGTGTGTGTGTGTGTGTGTGTGTGTGTGTGTGTGTGTGTGTGTGTGTGTGTGAAAATGCTGAGTGAAGAATACTTTATTTCTGCTACAAACTCAGTAAACAGTGTGAGAGATAGAAAGAGGATGCATCCTTTGTTAGTTTTACTTATTATCAGTCGACTAAAACACTGGACAATCTGTCTCTGTTTTAGTCACAGCTTTTTTAGTCACATAAGTAAGCAATACGTAAACTGAAACGAAGTA
>NC_088214.1:14640787-14703287 GCF_036934945.1 Oncorhynchus masou masou
TAGGATGGGATAAGTAATCCTTCTCCCCCCCCTTAAATGATTTAGATGCACTATTGTAAAGTGGCTGTTCCACTGGATGTCAGAATTTGTAAGTCGCTCTGGATAAGAGCGTCTGCTAAATGACTTAAATGTAAATGTTGGGACAACATTTATTTTGTCGGGGAGAGTGTGACAGGTTAAAGGAAATATTCATAGCTTGTTATACATTAAAAAGTATTAGTAAGTTCATAGTATGTGAGGATCTTAAAACATCTAAGGTTAAAAAGATCATGCATTCAGTATTAGTTGATAGAGATTGAAAAAAGTCATATAATTGTGTTTAAGTTAAAATCCGTCAAGCGTACAAAGGGTATGAATTGTGAGAGTAATGTGTAAACATTATATTGATTACTTTCTTTTGTGGTGCCAAAAAGTGTTAATCTGTGATCTACGAAATGCTCTTAATCTATGAGCCGGAGATCAATTGCTCTGGTCTCCACCCATATTCCTGGGGAAATCGTGGTCTTTTCTTATTGCACTAAAAGTTGAATTGAGAAAACACCGTATCACTCTCGTGATTATTTCTCCCCTGTTTTCAGGTACGTTATTGATGATAAAAAAGAGTAATTTAAATGTAATAACTCTCTAACATGTCAAGAGTGTTTAAGGTGTGTCTTAGTAACATCTTGAGGAAGTTAGAGTTAAGTTTGAAGAGAGTAATATGATCCCTGCTCGGTTGTAGCGAAGAATATCATCGTACTGAGAGTAGCTGCCATTTTATGTCGATTGCGAATGAACATGTGCTTTGTTAATAAGATATTTTGCTGACTTATTTGTACAATGTTTTTTCTGATGTTTTGTAATGTGTTACCTTTGTAAAATGATTGCACTAAAAGTTGAATTGAAAAAACAACACCGTATCACTCTCGTGATTATTTCTCCCCTGTTTTCAGGGGGTAACATATACAGCAACAAGCTGAGGTTACCTTATAAAGTAACCTAGTACAGTAGCTTCTCTGAATTCATTAGCATTGTCCACTGTCACACATGATCAAAATGTCAAAACTAGACACTGGTTACTTCTCTTCATCTAGTTTTGGTCTACCTCATACCTGGCCAGCAAGCACACTCTTGCAACAGCCAGGGCTTAACCACAAAGACTAATATACAGTGCCTTACGAAAGTATTCGGCCCCCTTGAACTTTGCGACCTTTTGCCACATTTCAGGCTTCAAACATAAAGATATAAAACTGTATTTTTTTGTATAGAATCAACAACAAGTGGCACACAATCATGAAGTGGAACGACATTTATTGGATATTTCAAACTTTTTTAACAAATCAAAAACTGAAAAATTGGGCGTGCAAAATTATTCAGCCCCCATAAGTTAATCATTTGTAGCGCCACCTTTTGCTGCGATTACAGCTGTAAGTCGTTTGGGGTATGTCTCTATCAGTTTTGCACATCGAGAGACTGAAATTGTTTCCTATTCCTCCTTGCAAAACAGCTCAAGCTCAGTGAGGTTGGATGGAGAGCATTTGTGAACAGCAGTTTTCAGTTCTTTCCACAGATTCTCGTTTGGATTCAGGTCTGGACTTTGACTTGGCTATTCTAACACCTGGATATGTTTATTTTTGAACCATTCCATTGTAGATTTTGCTTTATGTTTTGGATCATTGTCTTGTTGGAAGACAAATCTCCGTCCCAGTCTCAGGGCTTTTGCAGACTCCATCAGGTTTTCTTCCAGAATTGTCCTGTATTTGGCTTTATCCATCTTCCCATCAATTTTAACCATCTTCCCTGTCCCTGCTGAAGAAAAGCAGGCCCAAACCATGATGCTGCCACCACCATGTTTGACAGTGGGTATGGTGGGTTCAGGGTGATGAGCTGTGTTGCTTTTACGCCAAACATAACGTTTTGCATTGTTGCCAAAAAGTTCAATTTTGGTTTCATCTGACCAGTGCACCTTCTTCCAAATGTTTGGTGTGTCTCCCAGGTGGCTTGTGGCAAACTTTAAACGACACTTTTTATGTATATCTTTAAGAAATGGCTTTCTTCTTGCCACTCTTCCATAAAGGCCAGATTTGTGCAATATACGACTGATTGTTGTCCTATGGACAGAGTCTCCCACCTCAGCTGTAGATCTCTGCAGTTCATCCAGAGTGATCATGGGCCTCTTGGCTGCATCTCTGATCAGTCTTCTCCTTGTATGAGCTGAAAGTTTAGAGGGACGGCCAGGTCTTGGTAGATTTGCAGTGGTCTGATACTCCTTCCATTTCAATATTATCGCTTACACAGTGCTCCTTGGGATGTTTAAAGCTTGGGAAATATTTTTGTATCCAAATCCTGCTTTAAACTTCTTCACAACAGTATCTCGGACCTGCCTGGTGTGTTCCTTGTTCTTCATGATGCTCTCTGCCCTTTTAACGGACCTCTGAGACTATCACAGTGCAGGTGCATTTATACGGAGACTTGATTACACACAGGTGGATTGTATTTATCATCATTAGTCATTTAGGTCAACATTGGATCATTCAGAGATCCTCACAGAACTTCTGGAGAGAGTTTGCTGCACTGAAAGTAAAGGGGCTGAATAATTTTGCACGCCCAATTTTTCAGTTTTTGATTTGTTAAAAAAGTTTGAAATATCCAATAAATGTTGTTCCACTTCATGATTGTGTCCCACTTGTTGTTGATTCTTCACAAAAAAAATACAGTTTTATATCTTTATGTTTGAAGCCTGAAATGTGGCAAAAGGTCGCAAAGTTCAAGGGGGCCGAATACTTTCGCAAGGCACTGTAGATGCTTGTGCAACGTATAGTGGCAGCGTTTTAGACACATAGCAACAGTATCCATTATAAGGCCTGCAGCAACACATATGAATCTTAAATAGGCATGGCCCATTCCAAAAATGTAGAACCAGGAATAGATATAGCCCTTGGTTCACTCCAGACCTGTCTGCCCTTGACCAGCACAAAAACATCCTGTGGCGTTCTGCATTAGCATCGAATAGCCCGAATGATATGCAACTTTTAAGGGAAGTTAGGAACCAATATATACAGGCAGTTAGGAAAGCAAAGACTAGCTTTTTTTAAACAGAAATTTGCATCCTGCAGTACAAACTCAAAACAATTCTGGAACACTGTAAAGTCCATGGAGAATAAAAGCACCTCATCCCAGCTACCCACTGCTCTGAGGCTAGGCAACACTGTTACAACCGACAAATCCACTATAATTGAGAATTTCAATCAGCATTTCTCTCACGGCTGGCCATGCTTTCCACCTGGCTATCCCTACCCCGGTCAACTGCCCGGCACCCTCCACAACAACCCGCCCAAGCCCCCACCATTTCTCCTTCACCCATATCCAGATAGCTGATGTTCTGAAAGTGCTGCGAAATCTGGACCCCTACAAATCAGCCAGGCTAGACAATCTGGACCCTCTCTTTCTTAAATTATCTGCCAAAATTGTTGGAACCCCTATTACTAGCCTGTTCAACCTCTCTTTTGTATTGTCTGAGATTCCCATAGATTGGAAAGCTGCCGCGGTCATCCCCCTCTTCCAAGGGGGAGACACTCTAGACCCAAACTGCTACAGACCTATATCTATACTACCCTGCATCTCTAAGGTCTTCGAAAGCCAAGTTAACAAACAGATTACTGACCATTTTGAATCACATCGTACCTTCCCTGCTATGCAATCTGGTTTCCGAGCTGGTTATGGGTGCACCTCAGCCACGCTCAAGGTCCTTAACGATATCATAACCGCCATCGATAAGAGACATTACTGTGCAGCTGTATTCATCGACCTGGCCAAGACTTTCGACTCTGTCAATCACCACATTCTTATTGGCAGACTCAACAGCCTTGGTTTCTTAACCTGTTGAAACTCCCCATCCCGGATCCGGGATCGTGACTAAAGCCTCAGGCTCATTAGCATAACGCAACGTTAACGATTTCTGAAAATCGCAAATAAAATTAAAATAATGCGTTTGCTCTCAAGCTTAGCCTTTTCTTAACAACACTGTCATCTCAGATTTTCAAAATATGCTTTTGAACCATAGAAATTGACTAATTTGTGTAAGAGTATGCAAAGCTAGCATAGCATTTTGTGTAGCATGTAGCACGCAACATTTTCACAAAAGCTAGATAACCAAATAAATAAAATCATTAACTTTGAAGAGCTTCGGATGTTTTCAATGAGGAGACTCTCAGTTACATAGCAAATGTGCAGTTTTTCAAAAAAATATTATTTGTGTAGGACAAATCGCTCCGTTTTGTTCACGTTTGGCTATGAAAAAACCCTGTATACAGTTATAGCCTGAAGCTCATTAGCATAATGTAACCCCAAGCCCTTTCTTTTCTCTCCAAAACTCTTGAACGTGCCGTCCTTGGCCAGCTCTCCCACTATCTCTCTCAGAATGACCTTCTTGATCCAAATCAGTCAGGTTTCAAGACTAGTCATTCAACTGAGACTGCTCTTCTCTGTATCACGGAGGCGCTCCGCACTGCTAAAGCTAACTCTCTCTCCTCTGCTCTCATCCTTCTAGACCTATCGGCTGCCTTCGATACTGTGAACCATCAGATCCTCCTCTCCACCCTCTCCGAGTTGGGCATCTCCGGCGCGGCCCACGCTTGGATTGCGTCCTACCTGACAGGTCGCTCCTACCAGGTGGCGTGGCGAGAATCTGTCTCCTCGCCACGCGCTCTCACCACTGGTGTCCCCAGGGCTCTGTTCTAGGCCCTCTCCTATTCTCGCTATACACCAAGTCACTTGGCTCTGTCATAACCTCACATGGTCTCTCCTATCATTGCTATGCAGACGACACACAATTAATCTTCTCCTTTCCCCCTTCTGATGACCAGGTGGCGAATCGCATCTCTGCATGTCTGGCAGACATATCAGTGTGGATGACGGATCACCACCTCAAGCTGAACCTCGGCAAGACGGAGCTGCTCTTCCTCCCGGGGAAGGACTGCCCGTTCCATGATCTCGCCATCACGGTTGACAACTCCATTGTGTCCTCCTCCCAGAGCGCTAAGAACCTTGGCGTGATCCTGGACAACACCCTGTCGTTCTCAACCAACATCATGGCGGTGGCCCGTTCCTGTAGGTTCATGCTCTACAACATCCGCAGAGTACGACCCTGCCTCACACAGGAAGCGGCGCAGGTCCTAATCCAGGCACTTGTCATCTCCCGTCTGGATTACTGCAACTCGCTGTTGGCTGGGCTCCCGCCTGTGCCATTAAGCCCTACAACTCATCCAGAACGCCGCAGCCCGTCTGGTGTTCAACCTTCCCAAGTTCTCTCACGTCACCCCGCTCCTCCGCTCTCTCACTGGCTTCCAGTTGAAGCTCGCATCCGCTACAAGACCATGGTGCTTGCCTACGGAGCTGTGAGGGGAACGGCACCGCAGTACCTCAGGCTCTGATCAGGCCCTACACCCAAGCAAGGGCACTGCGTTCATCCACCTCTGGCCTGCTCGCCTCCCTACCATTGAGGAAGTACAGTTCCCGCTCAGCCCAGTCAAAACTGTTCGCTGCTCTGGCCCCCAATGGTGGAACAAACTCCCTCACGACGCCAGGACAGCGGAGTCAATCACCACCTTCCGGAGACACCTGAAACCCCACCTCTTCAAGGAATACCTAGGATAAGATAAGTAATCCTTCTCACCACCCCCCCCCTTAATGATTTAGATGCACTATTGTAAAGTGGCTGTTCCACTGGATGTCAGAAGGTGAATTCACCAATTTGTAAGTCGCTCTGGATAAGAGCGTCTGCTAAATGACTTAAATGTAAATGTAATGTAACGTTAACGATTTCTGAAAATCGCAAATAAAATGAAAATAATGCATCTGCTCTCAAGCTTAGCCTTTTCTTAACAACACTGTCATCTCAGATTTTCAAAATATGCTTTTGAACCATAGAAATTGAATAATTTGTGTAAGAGTATGCAAAGCTAGCAATGCATTTTGAATAACATGTAGCACGCAACATTTTCACAAAAACCAGATAACCAAATAAATAAAATCATTTACCTTTGAAGAGCTTCTGATGTTTTCAATGAGGAGACTCTCAGTTACACACCAAATGCGCAGTGTTTCCTGAAAGCGTCTGTGTGTAGGAGAAATCGTTCCGTTTTCTACATTGCGCCTGGCTACTGAAACGACCGAAAATGCAGTCACCTACAATGTAAAACTTTTTCCGGATTAACTACATAATATCGGCAACCGAAACATGGCAAACGTTGTTTGGAATCAGTCCTCAAGGTGTTTTTTCACATATCTCTTCATTGACATGCAGTTCGTGGAAGCTTGCTTTACTCTCTGTATTGTTTGGAAAAATACTGGCAGGTGACTTTTTTGCGCACCAATTTCGGCGCAGGACACCGGGCGGACACGTGGTAAATGTGGTCTCTTATGGTCAATCTTCCAATGATCTGCCTACAAATACGTCACAATGCTGCAGACACCTTGGGGAAACGACAGAAAGGGCAGACTCATTCCTCTTGCGTTCACAGCCATATAAGGAGATCATGACAAACAGAGCCTCAAAAATCCTTGTCATTTCCTGGATGCCATCTCATCTTGGTTTTGCCTGAAGCTCACGTTAAAGGGCACGCACAGAGAAGATCTTTGTATTTCTGGACACGTCAGAGTGTTTTCTTCCGAACAGTAGCAATTATATGCATAGTCAAGCATCTTTTTGTGACAAAATATCTTGTTTAAAACGGGAACGTTTTTCATCCAAAAATGAAATTGCGCCCCTAGAGTTCCAAAGGTTAAATGATTGCCTCGCCTGGTTCACCAACTACTTCTCTGATAGAGCTCAGTGTGTCAAATCGGAGGGCCTGTTGTCCGGACCTCTGGCAGTCTCTTTGGGGTGCCACAGGGTTCAATTCTCGGGCCGACTCTCTTCTCTGTATACATCAATGATGTCGCTCTTGTTGCTGGTGATTCTCTAATCCACCTCTACGCAGGTTTCTGTATACTTCTGGCCCTTCTTTGGACACTGTGTTAACTAACCTCCAGACGAGCTTCAATGCCATACAACTCTCCTTCCGTGGCCTCCAACTGCTCTTAAACGCAAATAAAACTAAATGCATGCTATTCAACCGATCATTGCCCGCACCTGCCCGCCCATCCAGCATCACTACTCTGGACGGCTCTGACTTAGAATACGTGGACAACTACAAATGGCTAGACTGTAAAATCTCCTTCCAGACTCACATTAAGCATCTCCAAACAAAAATTAAATCTAGAATCGGCTTCCCTGTTTCGCAACAAAGCTTCCTTCACTCATGCTGCCAAACATACCCTCGTAAAACTGACCATCCTACCGATCCTTGACTTCGGCGATGTCATCTACAAAATAGCCTCCAACACTCTACTCAGCAAACTGGATGTAGTCTATCACAGTGCCATCCGTTTTGTCAGCAAAGCCCAATACAGTAGGGCAAAAAAGTATTTAGTCAGCCACCAATTGTGCAAGTTCTCCCACTTAAAAGATGAGAGAGGCCTGTAATTTTCATCATAGGTACACTTCAACTATGACAGACAAAATGAGGAAAAAATCCAGAAAATCACATTGTAGGATTTTTAATGAATTTATTTGCAAATTATGGTGGAAAATAAGTATTTGGTCAATAACAAAAGTTTATCTCAATACTTTGTTATATACCCTTTGTTGGCAATGACAGAGGTCAAACGTTTTCTGTAAGTCTGAAGACAGAACCTCTACAGATGGCATCTAACAGCATTGAAAAAAATAATATTTCTCCACTCCTGTTACCAAGTCCAAATTTAGCCTACATTTTGTGTATAATTTTACTGAAAGAAATGCTTAATTCTGCAGGAATTATTATTAAGGCTGTAGCCCTATTCACACGGGACTAGTATTACTAGAGAACGTTGGATATGTATGCATTACCCCAGAATGTCCATTATTCCAAAGGATGATTCAGACAGGACGAGTTTTCTCCAAACTGCTCTCTGTAATACTTTCTCTTTTTCTATTAATTGACAGCTATGACTGAAGCCTGGAGGTTTTTTTCTAGGCATGAAGATATTTCAACAAGTCCAGGCTACACTGATAAAACTCGAGCCTGGTTCCCAAGTTTGTAAACCATACCAAACTGTCTTTGGTATAGTGTTGCCACAATATTTGAATTGAGGAAGTGTGATCTGTGAAAGAAGAATTACCTGATTTGTTTGATATTAATAGTTAACAATTAATACTTAACAAATAGTAAGACATTTCTGTTCTACTAATGATGTGTTTTCTGGTCTCCTCTTATCTCCCTGCAGCTAATCTGGGCATATGGTTTTACTATAGATAGCCTGAGCTGACAATTGATTAATATCTTGGTGATAAAAACCTACAGCTGGTTTTCCATAGATAAGATGTGGTGTGTGTGATCCGAGATAGAAAGAGCCCGGAGGAGTAGAACAATCCCTTATTGTGTCTAATCATTCTTGCATCTGGGAAATGTCCCTGGCTGCAGATGAACACAGGATGAATCCAGGATGGATTGTGGTGCCCCCCAATCTGCATGGGGGGAGGGGTGGAACCAGCCATGACTAGGCATGTTTGGGTCTCCTATAGAAGATCTCTGTTTTTGATTAAAGGTTAAGCTCTCGGCAACACACACTTCGGTGTGTGTGGTCAACCATCTTCATTATTGCAATAATTAATCATTATAAAATAAAGATGATCGTTTGACGAAATAACAAAGTCTCTCTCAGTATACATTAATTTCCATGACAGATCATAATCATTAGGATAGTTTAGCAATCGGCAGTAGAAACGTCCTAAATGCTCCCCAGCCTTCAGATGTGAGCTAAACATCTAACGTGGACTTGATGTGCGTTTTTAGGAAATGGATTAGAAGGTAAACTTGTTCCAAACATTTAGCTCAGTTGTATGCTGCTTTGTGATCTTATTAACAGCAGGGGTTGCATTAAATAGGCACAGCATTTTTTATGATGCATTTGGTGATGTTCAATTCATTCGCACAAAACATATAAACAAAATCATTCACTATGAAAGTTGATACACGTAGGCCCTTCATATATAGGCTATGCGCAGCATTTTGGGCAATTTATTGAATCAGTTGTTTTCTTGGTCAAACCATAAAGTAACACCTGACAAACTCAAACATTTTGCTCATGTCGATTCACATGGTACTAATATTATCAGAGGACTTTGGAGTTTGCAAAAAAACAGTAGGTTATTTTGGTTGTTCAATGTCCAGATTTCAGTTTCCATTTAACCCATCTGAACAGCAGGCTACAGTTCCCTTGACATGCCATTGTAACGGTTGTTTGTGGTGGAAGAAGAGGAGGACCAATGCGCAGCGTGGTAAGTGTCCATATTGATAATTTATTTTCATGAACACAAACACAAAATAACCAGAACGAACAAAATGAAACAGTTCTGTCTGGTGCAGATACAAACACTCAACAGAAAACAATCACCCACCACACAGGTGGGAAAAGGCTACCTAAGTATGATTCTCAATAAGAGACAACTAATGACACCTGCCTCTGATTGAGAACCATACCAGGCCAACCACAAAAACACCACATAGAAAAAGGAACATAGACAACCCACACAACTCACACCCTGACCATACTAAAACAAAGACATAACTAAGGAACATAGACAACCCACCCAACTCACACCTGACCATACTAAAACAAAGACATAACAAAAGAACTAAGGTCAGAACATGACAGCCATAGCCTATTTGAAGTCCCATCTTGTGACTGTCGAATTTGGATAGCGCCTCACAATCCTCACTCACACATAACATTGCCGACACTAATATCATCTATTACCACTTCACCACATCTTTCCCAAACATTACTTTTCTGGCCCTCACTTCTCTTTATTTTCAACTCTCCTTTTGCAGCTTTTGGCTTATTGAATTATACTTCGACAATGTCCTTTCCACTCAGTGGATTGACTTTTTCTGCCTGGTCCCAAAAGGCTTATTTGGCGATAGGCTGTGATGACTCTTTGGCATGCATACACTTAAGCACTAAAGTTGAAGCTTATGCAGTTATATGAGATAGTGTAAAACAATTAAAGAAAACCCTCAATGTAGCCTATATAAATTGCATAATAATGAATGGATTTTTTAAGGTATTGCTTCTCTTTATTCAACCCACCTGCCCTTCAGCCACACAATATGTAATTAACCTAAACCCGTCCGCCCCGCAGATATAACCGCAGGGACTGTGGGTTCTAGGTCAACCTGCGCATCACTTCCCGGGGACCCCAGCCCAAAGTCTTTATGGGAGATGAGGCCTTTCCTCTCCGGAGAAACCTCATGCGGCCCTTCCCTGGAGCAATCATCCCCAGGACAAACAGGGTCTTCAACTACCGCCTCGCCCGAACCAGGCTGACTGTGGAGTGCACCTTCGACATTCTTGCGTCCCACTGGCAGATGTTCCGGTGAGTTGCCAGGGTCCACCCTGCTAACGCAGAGGTGTGTGTGAAGGCTACCTGTGTCCTGTATAACTTCATGAGCATGGACACAAGAACCAGGAGGGAGCTGCAGCTCGCCGCCGTGTGCCAGAGGAGAGGTCAACTGCTCTGCAGGATGTTGCCAGGATGGGGGCCAACAACGCAGCACTTGTCCGTGTGCTGGAGATCTTCACTTTCTCCTTCTTCGAGGAGGGTGCAGTTCCCTGGCAACATCTTGTGCCATGTACTATGTACAACCAAAGGCTCTTTTAAGAGACGCCCACATTGCAGTAAAATATATTTTTTAATTTAATGTCATCTGTAGTTATTCTATTCCCACTATATCTCCATTTGATTTATAATTCTCAGGTGAGGGTGCTGTTCAGGTCTGCACAAAACAAAAATAGGCTATTTCAAGATGTTCAGGTGTGTGGGCTGTAGATCCTTCCACCTTCAAAGAATAGGCAAGAGGACCACCAATGAGGAATAATAACACACCATTATTTATATTTATGTAACTATGCTATATTGTTTGTCTTCCTGAGTCTGTGCATATTTTCAGTATAAATTACTCTGCAAACACTCAGTGTGGACACTAGGTGAGGCCACACACACACACACACACACACACACACCGAGAGAGAGAGAGAAAGATTCCTGTTGAACACTGTCTCTACTGTATTTTCTCAATAAGTGTCTCTGTTCTTCACGTCATCCAACACCCCCTTCTCCCTAAATCCTCTAGGTTATATCAGCTGTGTCAGTGAACCCCTCCCACTTCTGAACTGCCTGAAACAGATGCACATCTTGATCAGAGGTGAGAGGTCACTTGTTTGGGTCAACTGGAAGTATTTTAAATAGATAGTTAACATTGAAATACAGACAGAGATGTAGTAGTCCCAGAGTTAATGATCCAAGGTCAGTTTTGTATTTCACCACCTCACGATTGTGATGACTGACATAGTGTTAGAAATAAGAACACACAAGTCTCATTCATGCCATCTCTCTCTCTCCATCGCTCTTGTCTGCAGGTATTGTCTGTGAGAGAGGATGCCAATCCCTAGTCCCGTCATCGTCACCTCATCCGCTCAAAGACAACCCAACTGGGGGCCCAAGGCTGGTTAGGAGACACCGGTAGAGATACTATTATGTAACTGTGATGACCTGAGAGAATACATAGTTTAGTTGCACTGTGATTCATGAATCATAAGCTTTCTTCCCTGCTCCTCTGTTCTGCTCTTTCCCTTTCTGTCTTTGACCCCCTCTCACACCCTCTCCCCACCTCCTCTTTCTTCCCTGCTCCTCTGTTCTGCTCTTTCCCTTTCTGTCTTTGACCCCCTCTCACACCCTCTCCCCACCTCCTCTTTCTTCCCTGCTCCTCTGTTCTCATCTCTTTCCCTTTCTGTCTCTGACCCCCTCCCACACCCTCTCCCCACCTCCTCTTTCTTCCGTGCTCCTCTGTACTGCTCTTTCCCTTTCTGTCTTTGACCCCCTCTCACACCCTCTCCCCACCTCCTCTTTCTTCCCTGCTCCTCTGTTCTCATCTCTATCCCGTTCTGTCTTTGATCCCCTATCACGCCTCTCTCCCCACCTCCTCTTTCATCCTCTCTGTTTTTATAATGGACACCAGATGTGCATTGAGGTACAGGTTGAACTTGTTTTATATTTACAATTGTAATTTTTAGAATGCAAATACTATGTATTTATAACACTTGGATAATTAACTTTCAATAAAGCTTTTCACATTCTCTACTGGTTAAAATTAAGTCTCTAATTTGATGAAATACTACACCTATCCTGTGTCCTCAGATAAGTGCAGGTGAAGGAAATTGGATGGTGAGATGAACCTGGTTTAGAGAATTTCCACGATGCAAATCACTGGTGAAAGAGCCATTCATTTGGCTTGCTGATTTTTGATACTGTTACTAGTACTTTTTGAGCTCCAAAACATTATCTGAATTCTTCACCTCAGGAACATTGGATAATGAGCAGAGAGCCTCATTCTGGTGCACACATTTTTGCAGTGCCCTCTAATAACTTGGTCAGTTAAAATGTATGTGAACCCACATGTCAGGATCTGATATAATGGCAGGCAACTTTTTAGGCTTTACATGAGAGATTTGCAATTGCTTCATAGTTTTAAGTACATTTTTAAGCACTACTGAACGAGGAGACGTTTTGGAGCCAAATAAATGTCTCTTTTAGCTGAACGTAGCCAAATTATCTGGCTCCCGAAAAGATTCAGAATGCCCAAGCGTACTACAAGAAGCATGGCTTTCATTTCTATAGAAACTCTCAGATCCCGCCCATTATATTTTCTGCGTCCTGAAAGTGAAATTTACTCAGTCTAGTGATAAGTTTCATTTCTATAGAAACATGAGTGACCCAGTGACATCACAGATCAGCCTTTGTAAAACTCTGTTTTTCTGACCCTTGTTTTGTATCTGTCCTGTGTACTGGCTATGTGTATGTAGGCTATAAGAAGCACCTTTTAGTTACTTTCATTCTCGGGTTCTGTTGATAGAGAAGAGAGAAACAATCACAGTCAAGACTAGATTATGGTAGTAGGCTGCACAAGAAGGTGAGTGAGATTTTTTATTGGAACTAATTTGTTTTTTTTTGATGTGAGGACTTATTACATCATATTACAGTATTGATCGTGTTTACAAGTTCCAAATGTTATTTTGGAAAACCTCATCGTATATATTGGGACAAATTGCTCTGATATCGTTACAGTTCACTCCAAAATAAAAGTTTGTCTGATATCTTCTGACATTTTTAGAGCTAACATTTTCAGACCAAGACTTTTTTGGGAGTCTTAAAACGTTAAACCTATTGCCAACCACAAGAAATAAGCTACTGATACAAACTATACATACAGTGTAATGTGAGGACTTATTAACTAATTTTACATAATTGGGACAAAGGTCCGATATAGTGACAGTTAACTTCAAAATGAAAGTTTGTCAGATATTTCTGATGTTTTCCCGAGCACTAGAAATAAGTTACAGATGTATTTATTTGTTTTTTAATTTATTGAAAAAATGTACAAATGTTGACACAGTATTTGTTTTGTCACAGGCTGGCCATGGTTGAAAGGGGCATCCTGGGTTGTTTCATATTGTGTCTGTCTCTGGCCTCAGTATGCGCTGTCAGAGGAACCCTTAGTTCAATAAAGGACCTCAAGGGAATAGAGTTTGGTCACACCTCTCCTCGACACGGCCTCATGCTGCTCCACTGGCTAGCCAACAACATTTACATTGACAACAACGGCAACATGAGACTCAATTTCAACCCAACCAGGGGAGACTATGGCTTTCATTTCTATGGAAACAGCCCACCTTCATTACCTTTTCTGCTTCCTGAAAGCGGAATCTACTACTCAGTAGGGAATATGAACTCTATTGGCTCAATGACGGCACTTCCTCATTATGTAACTCGAAGATTCTACAACTCAAGGGGACCTGAGAACAACAGGGACAGGGTCATACTCAGAGTTAGGGAGGATGGGTCCAATCAGTTCATTGCAGACGAGGCCTATGTCACACAGCACTATCCACCAAATGAAAACAGAGGAAGTGCCTATGATCCAGACAATACATACCGTGTCAATGTCAGCCTCCTGAGACAAATCCAAAGTCTACCAACCATTAACCTAAATGACATTCCACGTATATATAATGTAGAGATCAACCACAACAGTCTGCAAGAACTGGAAAACATCTGGGGACACACACCTGGTCTGGCACTTCTTCTGGCAATTGTATTGTACTTTACACATCCCAAAACCTTATTTATTAAGGATCAAGCTCTTCGTTTAACATCTCAACCCCAGAGTGACATGGGGGATAAGGATAATGCATTGATTAAGCTTGGTGTGAAAACCACAAATAGAGGAAAAGCCAGGATCATCTGGAGTGGGATCCCCAAGAGGCTATTAGACCAGGGTGTAATGGTGATGCTTTATAAGAGCAATAACAGTGACAGTAAGAGCGAGCTGGACAGATCATCAGTCGGGGGAAAAGCCTCTGGGAGCTATAACACTTCAGTACCCCTTAACCCTGGTCTCCAGGTCAGGCTCCATAAGGAGGTAAAATCATGGTGGAATTACTTGGGGTTTGGGTCTCCAACTGGAGAGGAGATCTGGAGAGGTTCTGAGTTTCATGATGCCAACCAAGAGATTCCTGTTGATATTAATGGACATGACACCAGTCTGCAGCTCTTCGTAAAGGATGGAAAGGCCTGCGCTCGTCTGTATGTAAAGAAATCCTTCACTGCCTGGAAGAAAACGTTTAATAACTCCTGGGTTGGGTTCTACTCTTCTGAAGGCACCCTGGATTATAACACCTGGCAATGGGCTGTAAAGTTCTCTGAGGAAAAGGGCTCACATCAGGCTGATATACCTGGGTATGATGTCTATGTGTACAAGTCTAGTATGACCATGTCTCCTGGGGTCCAAGTCAGATTCATGCTGGAGAAAGCTGGGGGTGAAAAGGTACGCACTCCACCCTGGGAGAGACTTGTCCAGTGGTGAGCTCACCTGATAACATGATATATGATGTTGATATTCTCATTTTTAACGGCTTGTGTAACTGCTTTTGTTAATGTTTAACATTTATGTACCCTGCTTTTAATTTGGTTTAATTGCTAATCTGTGTCAAATTGAAAAGAGAATCTGTTCCCAAAAATCCATTCTGTTCATCTTTCTTTGCATTTTTGAGGGGATGACAAACATGCTGTTGGTGTGGGTGGATGGCTTGACCAGTCCTCGTGACAAACATGCTGTTGGTGTGGGTGGATGACTTGACCTGTCTTCATGACAAACATGCTGTTGGTGTGGGTGGATGGCTTGACCAGTCCTCGTGACAAACATGCTGTTGGTGTGGGAGGGAGACTTGACCTGTCTTCATGACAAACATGCTGTTGGTGTGGGTGGATGACTTGACCTGTCTTCATGACAAACATGCTGTTGGTGTGGATGACTTGACCTGTCTTCATGACAAACATGCTGTTGGTGTGGGTGGTTGTCTTGACCTGTCTTCATGACAAACATGCTGTTGGTGTGGGTGGATGACTTGACCTGTCTTCATGACAAACATGCTGTTGGTGTGGGTGGATGACTTGACCTGTCTTCATGACAAACATGCTGTTGGTGTGGGTGGATGACTTGACCTGTCATCATGACAAACATGCTGTTGGTGTGGGTGGATGACTTGACCTGTCTTCATGACAAACATGCTGTTGGTGTGGGTGGATGACTTGACCTGTCCTCATGACAAACATGCTGTTGGTGTGGGTGGATGACTTGACCTGTCATCATGACAAACATGCTGTTGGTGTGGGTGGATGACTTGACCTGTCTTCATGACAAACATGCTGTTGGTGTGGGTGGATGACTTGACCTGTCTTCATGACAAACATGCTGTTGGTGTGGGTGGATGACTTGACAAACATGCTGTTGGTGTGGGAGGTAGACTTGACCTGTCTTCATGACAAACATGCTGTTGGTGTGGGTGGATGACTTGACCTGTCTTCATGACAAACATGCTGTTGGTGTGGGTGGATGACTTGACCTGTCTTCATGACAAACATGCTGTTGGTGTGGATGACTTGACCTGTCTTCATGACAAACATGCTGTTGGTGTGGGTGGAGACTTGACCTGTCTTCATGACAAACATGCTGTTGGTGTGGGTGGATGACTTGACCTGTCTTCATGACAAACATGCTGTTGGTGTGGGTGGATGACTTGACCTGTCTTCATGACAAACATGCTGTTGGTGTGGGAGGATGACTTGACCTGTCTTCATGACAAACATGCTGTTGGTGTGGGAGGATGACTTGACCTGTCTTCATGACAAACATGCTGTTGGTGTGGGAGGTAGACTTGACCTGTCTTCATGACAAACATGCTGTTGGTGTGGGAGGTAGACTTGACCTGTCTTCATGACAAACATGCTGTTGGTGTGGGAGGATGACTTGACCTGTCTTCATGACAAACATGCTGTTGGTGTGGGTGGATGACTTGACCTGTCTTCATGACAAACATGCTGTTGGTGTGGGTGGATGACTTGACCTGTCTTCATGACAAACATGCTGTTGGTGTGGGAGGATGACTTGACCTGTCTTCATGACAAACATGCTGTTGGTGTGGGTGGATGACTTGACCTGTCTTCATGACAAACATGCTGTTGGTGTGGGTGGATGACTTGACCTGTCTTCATGACAAACATGCTGTTGGTGTGGGTGGGAGACTTGACATGTCTTCATGACAAACATGCTGTTGGTGTGGGTGGATGACTTGACCTGTCTTCATGACAAACATGCTGTTGGTGTGGGAGGTAGACTTGACCTGTCTTCATGACAAACATGCTGTTGGTGTGGGTGGATGACTTGACCTGTCTACATGACAAACATGCTGTTGGTGTGGGTGGATGACTTGACCTGTCTTCATCAAACATGACAAACATGCTGTTGGTGTGGGTGGGATTGACCTGTCTTCATGACAAACATGCTGTTGGTGTGGGAGGATGACTTGACCTGTCTTCATGACAAACATGCTGTTGGTGTGGGTGGTTGACTTGACCTGTCTTCATGACAAACATGCTGTTGGTGTGGGTGGATGACTTGACCTGTCTTCATGACAAACATGCTGTTGGTGTGGGTGGATGACTTGACCTGTCTTCATGACAAACATGCTGTTGGTGTGGGTGGATGACTTGACCTGTCTTCATGACAAACATGCTGTTGGTGTGGGTGGATGACTTGACCTGTCTTCATGACAAACATGCTGTTGGTGTGGGTGGATGACTTGACCTGTCTTCATGACAAACATGCTGTTGGTGTGGGTGGATGACTTGACCTGTCTTCATGACAAACATGACTTGACCTGTCTTCATGACAAACATGCTGTTGGTGTGGGTGGATGACTTGACCTGTCTTCATGACAAACATGCTGTTGGTGTGGGAGGTAGACTTGACCTGTCTTCATGACAAACGTGCTGTTGGTGTGGGTGGATGACTTGACCTGTCTTCATGACAAACATGCTGTTGGTGTGGGTGGATGACTTGACCTGTCTTCATGACAAACATGCTGTTGGTGTGGGTGGATGACTTGACCTGTCTTCATGACAAACATGCTGTTGGTGTGGGAGGATGACTTGACCTGTCTTCATGACAAACATGCTGTTGGTGTGGGAGGATGACTTGACCTGTCTTCATGACAAACATGCTGTTGGTGTGGGAGGATGACTTGACCTGTCTTCATGACAAACATGCTGTTGGTGTGGGTGGATGACTTGACCTGTCTTCATGACAAACATGCTGTTGGTGTGGGTGGATGACTTGACCTGTCTTCATGACAAACATGCTGTTGGTGTGGGAGGTAGACTTGACCTGTCTTCATGACAAACATGCTGTTGGTGTGGGTGGATGACTTGACCTGTCTTCATGACAAACATGCTGTTGGTGTGGGAGGGAGACTTGACCTGTCCTCATGACAAATCTTTCAGTACATTACATTTTATTTTTCTCTTTATGATGTATCATTCGCTGGAGATCTTTGTAAGGAAAGGGGGGATACCTATCCAGTTGCACAACTTAATGAATTCAACTCAATGTATATTCCACATTTAATCCAAACCCTCTGAATCCACGTCATCGGTGCTCAGGGAGCAGTTGTTGGGGGTTAATTGCCTTCTTCAATTGCAGAACAAAATATTTTTCCACCTTTGCGGCCTGGGGATTCAAACAACTAACCTTACTGGGTTGCTGGCCCAAATCTCTTAACCACCAGGCTACCTGCTGCATTTGTATGGTGTTGACTGTGTTGATTGGTTCTGTTTGTTGGTGTTAATTTTTGTGTTTTGTGAAAATTCAATGAAAATGTAATCACAAAACAAGCTATATGATAAATTCAGGCAAAAATGTACAATAAAAACCTAAGAAAAACAAACAAAATGGTGGAGTTTTTCTTATCCCAGGATCCACTCTTGACCTAGTGGTTAGAGTGTTGGGCTAGTAACTGAAAGGTTGCAAGTTCCACCAAAACATTTAGTGCCAGTCAAAGTGAGAAGAGACATTGTGGCTCCCAGGATCCCATGTTGCATACCTCTGGTCCAACAACAGCTGTGTGATGTACTGCCCTCTCCTGGTCTTCACAAAGTACTATATTTTTCTCACACAGCCAACACGGAGGACGGATCAGGGCTGAGTTCCTTTCCCGGAGGTTTTGAGCTAGAGTCATACAAATATATGTGTTTCTTCACTCCAAAGAAATACATCCACAGGTACACCTCCAATTGACTCAAAATATGTCAATTAGCCTATCAGATGCTTCTACAGCCATGACATCATTTTCTGGATTTTTCCAAGCTGTTTAAAGGCACAGTCAACTTCGTGTATGTAAACTTCTGACCCACTGGAATTGTGACACAGTGAATTATAAGTGAAATAATCTGTCTATAAAAAATTGTTGGAAATATTACTTGTGTCATGCACAAAGTAGATGCCCTAACTGACTTGCCAAAACCATAGTTTGTTAACAAGAAATTTGTGAAATGGTTGAAAAATGAGTTTTAATGATTCCAATCTAGGTGTATGTAAACTTCCGACTTCAACTGTATGTCTATGTCCTGGGAATTTTTTTTTTTACTTACAACCTCATACTCATCAGATTAGCCTACGTTAGCTCAGCCAAGGTTAAATGGGGAGATCAAGCTGATCCTAACTGTTATAGGCCTATTTCTATTGTACCCTGTTTATCAAAAGTGTTGGAGAAACTTGTCAATAATCAATTTACTGGATTTCTTGATGTCTATGGTATTCTCTCTGGTATGTAATCTGGTTTCCGCTCAAGTTATGGATGTGTCACTGCAACATTAAAGGTCCTCAATGATGTCAACATTGCCCTTGATTCTAAGCAATGTTGTGCTGCTATTTTTATTGACTTGGCCAAAGCTTTTGATACGGTAGACCACTCCATTCTTGTGGGCCGGTTAAGGAGCATTGGTGTCTGAGGGGTCATTGGCCTGGTTTGCTAACTACCTCTCTCAAAGAGTGCAGTGTATAAAGTCAGAACATCTGCTGTGTCAGCCACTGCCTGTCACCAAGGGTGTACCCCAAGGCTCAAACCTAGGCCCCACGCTCTTCTCAATTTACATAGACAACAAAGCTCAGGCAGTAGGAAGCTCTCTCATCCATTTATATCCGGATGATACAGTCTTATACTCAGCTGGCCCCTGCCCAGATTTTGTGTTAAGTGCTCTACAACAAAGCTTTCTTACTGTCCAACAAGCTTCCTCTGCCCTTAACCTTGTTCTGAACACCTCCATAACAAAGGTTGTGTGGTTTGGTAAGAAGAATGCCCCTCTTCCTACAGATGTTATTACTACCTCTGAGGGTTTAGAGCTTGAGGTAGTCACCCCATACAAGTACTTGGGAGATTGGGAGTATGGCTCAACGGTACACTGTCCTTCTCTCAGCACATGTCAAAGCTGCAGGCTAAAGTTAAATCTAGACTTGGTTTCCTCTATCACAATCGCTCCTCTTTCATCCCAGCTGCCAAACTAACCCTGATTCAGATGACCATCCTACCCATGCTAGATTACGGAGACATAATTTATAAATCGTCAGGTAAGGGTGCTCTCAAGCGGCTAGATATTCTTTACCATTCGGCCATCAGATTTGCCACCAATGCTCCTTATTGAACACATCACTGAACTCTATACTCTTCTGTAAACTGGTCATCTCTGTATACCCGTCGCAAGACCCACTGGTTGATGCTTATCTCACTCCTCCCTATCTGAGATATCTACTGCAGCCATCATCCTCCACATACAACACCCATTCTGTCAGTCACATTCTGTTAAAGGTCCCCAAAGAATACACATCCCTGGGTTGTTTGTCTTTTCAGTTTGCTGCAGCTAGTGACTGGAACGAGCTGCAACAAACACTCAAACTGGACAGTTTTATCTCTTCCTTCAAAGACTCAATCATGGACACTCTTACTGACAGTTGTGGCTGCTTTGCGTGATGTATTGTTGTCTCTACCTTCTTGCCATTTGTGCTGTTGTCTGTTCTCAATAATGTTTGTAACCTGTCTTGTAATGCTACCATGTTGTGCTGCCATGTTGTGTTTCTACCATGTTGTCATGTTGTGTTGCTACCATGCTGTGTTGTCATGTGTTGCTGCCATGCTATGTTGTTGTCTAAGGTCTCACTTTATGTAGTGTTGTGTTGTCTCTCTTGTCGTGATGTGTGTTGGGTCCTATATTTTAATTTAATTTATTTGTATTTTTAATCCCCGGAGCCCGCAGGAGGCCTTTTGCCTTTTGGTAGGCAGTCATTGTAAATAACAATTAGTTCTTAACTGACTTGCCTAGTTAAATAAAGGTTCAATAAAATACTAATTCTAGGGTTTTTCTTTAGTGTGGCTATTTTCTATGTTGTAGAATAATAGTGAAGATATCAAAACAATGAAATAACACACATGGAATCATGTAGTAACCAAAAAAGTATTTAATAAATCAAAATATATTTGAGATTTGAGATTCTTCAAAGTAGCTACCCTTTGTCTTGATGACAGCTTTGCACACTCTTGGCATTCTCTCAAACAGCTTCACCTGGAATGCTTTTTCAACAGTCTTGAAGGAGTTCCCACATATGCTGAGCACTTGTTGGCTGTGGATCAGGTATGACAGCAATCCATGCTTTGGTTTAGTTTCCCTGGCACTGTTTTCACATACTAACATTTTAGCATTTGTGGCACAAATCCCATTCAAGTCAAGGGACCAATATTATGTCTAAATTGTCCAAAAGTATCTAAAATTGATTGTGAAGTTCAACAAATTCATTTACAGATATGTTGAACATGATGCGTTAAAAATGCTCATATCGGTCCACTGTATTTAATGGGATTTGTGCCACAAATGCTAAATCGTTAGCATAATGATGCACACAATACCCCATAATGATGAAGCAAAAACAGGTTTTTAAAAATGTAAAAAATATTTAAAAAATAGCATAGGTCTTCAGTGGTATTCACGAAAGTATTCACACCTTTGGGGAGTTTTTCCCATTTGTCTCTGTTAGATCCTTCAAGCTCTGTCAGGTTGGATGTGGAAATTGTATTAGCTTGTTTTTTAGGTCTCTCAATCTGTTCACACAAGTCCCCATAATGGCTGGGCCACTCAAACATTCAGACTTTTAAAAATGTAAAAAATATCTGCATTGTCTTGGCTGTGAGCTTAGGTCTTCCTTGAAATGAATGTTCGCCCGTTCTGAGGTCCTTGAGCACTCTGGTGCAGGTTTTCATCAAGGATCTTTACTTTGCCCATTCATATTTGATCCTGACTAGTCTCCCAGTCCCTGCAAAAACACCCCCGTCAGCATGATGTGGAACCATTGCTTCACAGCTATGGTGCCAGGTTTCTCCAAATCAAATCAAATCAAATCAAATTTATTTATAAGTCCGGGTACATCAGCTGATATCTCAAAGTGCTGTTCAGAAACCCAGCCTAAAACCCCAAACAGCATATCTGCATTGTCTTGGCTGTGGCTTAGGAAAACTCCCTGAAAAGCCAAAACCTGTTGAAACCTGAATGTTCCAGGCTATCTGGGTCCCAGTCACTCTGGGGCAGAGATTATAACAGAACATGGCCAAGATGTTCAAATTCATAAATCCAGCATGGTCCTGACTAATCTAAGTCCAGAACAGTTGAAACTGGAGCAGCAGCACGGCCAGGTGGACTGGGGACAGCAAGGAGTCATCATGTCAAGTAGTCCTGGGGCATGGTCCTAGGGCTCAGGTCAGTTGTGGTGCTTGGTATTCAGGCCAAAGAGTTCAATCTTGGTTTCATCAGATCAGAGAATCTTGTTTGTCATGGTCTGAGAGTCCTTTAGGTGCCTTTTGGCTAACTCCAACAGACTGTCATGTGCCAATTCATGAGAAGTGTCTTCCGTCTGGCAACTCTACCATAAAGGCCTGATTGGTAGAGCGCTGCGGAGATGGTTTCCCATCTGGAAGGTTCTCCCAACTCCACAGAGGAACTCTAGAGCTCTGTCAGAGTGACCATCATATTCTTGGTTACCTAGCTGACCAAGGCCCTTCTCCCCCGATCGCTCAGTTTTGCCAGGCTGCCAGCTCTAGGAAGAGTCTTGCTGGTTCTAAACTTCTTCCATTTAAGAATGATGCAGGCCACTGTGTTCTTGGGGACCTTCAATGCTGCACAATTGTTTTTGTATCCTTCTCCAGAGCTGAGCCTCGACATAATCCTGTCTTGGAGCATGGTTTCTGCTCTGACATGCACTGTAAACTGTGGGACCTTATTTAGACAGGTGTGTACCTTTCCAAATAATGTCCAATCAATTGAATTTACCACAGGTGGACTCCAATCAATTTTTAGAAACATCTCAAGGATAATCAATGGAAACAGGATGCACCTGAACTCAATTTCGAGTCTCATAGCAAAGGGATGAATACTGAATACTTAAGTACATTTTTTTTATGATGCATTTGCTAAAATTTCTCAAACTGTTTTGGCTTTCTCATTCTGGGGTATTGTATGTCAATTACTGAGGATATTTTTTTAATCCATTTTAAAATATGTCTGTAGCTGTATACAACATGTGGAATAAGTCTCTGGATCTGAAGACTTTCCAAAGGCACTGTAAATATGTCTGGATTTGATTAGAGCTTTGATCAACATAAACATTCAAGCCGAGTGCTATCTGAGCCTGATCAGCCATATATTAAATACATTTAATGAGCCCAAGTCCAAAAAATACCAAATGATTGTGCTGTGTATGACAGGCTACCACACATTATGCATAACAGAAATACATAGATGTAGCTAGTTCTATGCACTCTTGGGTAAATGAAACTAGCCCCTGTAAGCAAATATTTTGGAGTGTGAACTGTATTACTGTATTGTATTATACTGTAGCCTATTATATGAGCTGGAATTATTCACATCATTCGAACCAGGATAAAGCAGAAGAGGGCATGCAATTCTGGTGCATCACATGCGGCCTACAAAGTAACAAGTATAGGGTAGTGAATTTGATTTTAATTTTGAAATATAAAAGTGCCTATTTGATGAATTAGTAAGCTGACGAGTATATAGCCTACCCTTTTATAATATTTACCCTGATGTTATTATCCTGTACCTCCCCTTTCTCTTTCTATTGTTGCTTCATTCCTTCCTCGCTTTCAACAGTTCAATGAAATACGTTTTGTTGTCCTTATCCTCATCATTATAATGACATCCTTGAATAATATAGGACTGGAATTAGATGCAGAAGGCTTTCACTTCACTTCACGAGGTTTGAATGGTTAAGGGTCTGAATAAATAACTGCTATAGCCTACCGCCATCGCGCGTTAACCACTTGTGAGTTATATTGGCTGATGCATTTAACATTTAGCAAAAATTAGACGCGGATTCATTCTTTATATAACTGTAGCACAGGCTATGCTGCCTGTAATGTAGGTCTACCTGTCACAAGAAATAAACTTACTATGACAAGATGATAGGTCTATATGCATTGTGAACTGCTCTCCATACTGAGATGGGCTGTCTGTCCCCACCCTGAGAGTTGATTCATCATGAAGAGGCTGTACAGAAACCATGTTATTTTTGCATTAATACGTGTCGCATATCAGTTTGCAAACCATTTTTAAAAATTGCTCCGTTTTCTGTCACTCTTGGGCACGCTACAAGGAGAGCTCGAAAATTCATATGCCTTGGGTGCTGCCATAGAGTTACATTAGATGTGCCCATCCAAGAAGGCTCAAGGTCATTGGCCACAGATAAAATTACGTCAAATCACGTTATATGTACCGTAGCTTTGATTGGACTGATCATGTCAACATCATACTTTCAAAATCTTAGCTAGCAGGCATCATCATGAATCACGTCAACTATCAACTGGCAAATCCTTTTCAACCCTTGTCATTTGAAGAGAATATTATGAAGAGAAATTATAGATACAAGGTATCGGTGCTCATCGGCCATTGGACATTAACATTACACAACAAGTTGGAAATTTCAAATTAGTGGTTTGGAAGAAATCAGTGACTAACTGCAAGAATTGCAAAGCAATCACTAGCCTGCTATTCAGTGGAGTGGGTGTGTGGTCCAAGGGTCTCTTTCCCAAACTTCAAAGAATAAACTCAAAATTTAAGACTACTAGAAAAACTTTGGAAAAAAAAACAAGCACCGACTAAGAAACTACGTTTTGAACGGTCATCCAAGTCGGGAACTCAGGCCTCTTTCTAGAGCTCCGACCTGAAGGTCACTGATGTCATGATTCAACCTTGCTTTTTTTTACCGAATTCCCATTTGTCTTGAAAGCACCATAAATCCAGAGAATGCCAGACTTTGATGACCAAGTTTGATGACAAAATTTGCCCACTGTACCACATTCCTGTTCAAGTGAGCACAGCACAACAAGGTGAATCAAAACATTTATTGTATGCTGCTGCATAAATGATGTAATATGCCAATATGTAAACTGTAGCTAAGAAAGTCATACTAAGTGTATGTTGTGTCGTAAGCTGTTAATAGCCCATGTGCCTCACCCTAATTATTTGGTCCCTTTTCCCATCATAATTTAGCCTACTGTTCTGACTCAGTGATGCACATGTAGCCTATAGCCTGTTTTAGAGACAGTCATCATTGAATATTATAAGAGCCTTTATTTATCCTATGGTTCTGACTTGGTATACAGGGAAATACTGTAAGAACGACCCATATTCTGAATTCTGGCACTGTACATTTCAAAAGTGCTGAACAAATAGTTAGATGGAATACATCCGTCCTAGCTCGCTCATGAATGTCAAAATCTAAATTACGGATTGCCTCCTATCCACTCGTCATCCCCTTATGCCATAGTTTGTACATCTCAATTGTCAGTAGAAACCACATTTGTTTAAGCAAGTCAACCATTTCAACTATGATTTTTTTAAAGGCAGTAAATGAGGCTGATTGAACTGTTTCGCTGCCAGACAAGGCTCCGTTGATAGCCAAGTGTAGCAGTGGTAAGATGTTGGGACTGCTCTTGGGACAGCTTTTTGTAGGCCCTAACCGTTTGTGGGCACCATTTGTTACAGTTATAGTGCAATTAATGTATTGTTTATTGTTGTAGTGGCTTTGCTGGCATGTAACTCCATTTTCTTTCTTTTTTGCCCCACCAAGATTTTCATGCTAAAATCGCCACTGACATTGCCAATAATTTAACTGTTGCATTTCACATTATGCTGTTCATATAAATAATGTATTATCAGTTACCTGTTTAACCTGGGAAAAGGGACAGGTATTGGGTGGTAAATGTTGGTAAATCTCGGTAACTGGATTCCCGCCATTCCTCCCCAATATAAACCCTAAATTGCTAATGCTACCTGGGTAATGCTCTGAGGCTTACCCAGCTCTCCCAGACTGTTTCGTGAGTAGTGTGTCAGGGGCTTAGATACTAAAGAAATATGCATTTTCATTGTACTTATAAATAAAGAGCTACCCGAAGGGACTTTTATTTTGAGAATTCCTTATGAATGGTGTTGAATAAATGTGTAATGAATGATACTGGAACACACAAAGTTGTTATGACTGGTTACATAAAGGTGTTATGCCTGGTTTCATAAAGTTGTTATGACTGGTTTCATAAAGGTGTTATGACTGGTTTCATAAAGGTGTTATGACTGGTTACATAAAGGTGTTATGCCTGGTTTCATAAAGTTGTTATGACTGGTTTCATAAAGGTGTTATGACTGGTTTCATAAAGCTGTTCCTCGTACACATGTCAGACTGAATAAGGAAAATGTAACGTGTTTGACAATTTGATGTCTCAACGTGTTAATCAACGGTGTTGGTTTTGAAGAAGTCAGCAAGAACAAACAGCGAAAGAGGTTTCCCTGTGCAAGTGTTGCGGTCTTATCTTTGCCTTCACCAAAGTCTGTCAAAACTGTTGCCATGCCTAAGGCCAAAAGCATGAATATGAATACATACTAACTCCATAGTACACTCATAGAACAAATGTTTGATACCGTTACATGTATTCCTTTCCAGCCATTCCACTGAGTCTGTCCTTTACTAGCTCCTCCTACCTGCTGTTCTAGGTTGAACCTGTTTTGGTTCCCTTTTGAGATCCATGTAAAACCCTCTGTGGGAAAGGGTACTATAAATGGACAAATAAAGAATTTTACCTTGAAAGGGGTGGCAGGGTAGCCTAGTGGTTAGAGCGTTGGACTAGTAACCAGAAGGTTGAAAGTTCAAATCCTTGAGCTGACAAGCTACAAGGCTGTTGTTCTGCCCCTGAACAGGCAGTTAACCCACTGTTCCTAGGCTGTCATTGAAAATAAGAATTTGTTCTTAACTGACTTGCCTAGTTAAATAAAGGTTTAAAAATAAGTATTCTCCTACAGGCACAGCCAAAGAACCCTTTTAGGTTCTAGATGGTGCTTACATATGGAGTTGCCTACTTAAATTCCAATACATGTTATAGACAAAAAATAAATAGATTGTTTAGCTGTGGGTTGTTTTAACGTGTAGATGATAAGGTGCTCTCTGGGTCAAATAATTAAAACAATGGGATACAACATGTTTATACTCTATACCAGGTATCTTCAACTAGATATAGCAGTTGGATCATTTTCCTTTTTGAGCGGATGGCCGGCGGGCCGGGAACGTAAGTACTAATCATTTGTAGTCTGCAAATTGACCGAGAGAAGCCCAAACAGATACAATGTTTGACTAAAACATAATAATTTCAAACATTGCTTACATTTGTATACGATCACGTGTCTCTCTATTATGCGTGGGGATACTTTGAAACACATTTCTTAAATTAAAATGAACTTGGAGCTGATTTCCTGGTGTTTTTAATGTATTTTATGTCCAACAATAAAAAATAAATATTTTGGGGCTCAGAACTTGGGGGGTGCAAATAAAACCACCTGCGGGACAAATCTGGTGCCATTTGGGGAACCCTGCTCTATGTACTGTTGCTGATTCAAACAATGAAGGCATTCTTACCAACACAATAAATTAGTCTCTAATTCAGGCAATTGCAGATAAAATATCCACACTGCTGGCTAACTTAGAATGTTTGCAATGTATACTGAACAAAAAAGTAAATGCAACATACAACAATTTCAAGGTTTACTGATTTTGAGTTAATATAAGGACACCAGTCAATTGAAATAATTAAATTAGACCATACCTCTGGATTTTACATCACTGGGCAGGGGTGCAGCTATGGTTGGGTCTGGAAGGGCGTAATCCCACCCACTTGGGAGCCAGGCCAACCAACTGGGGACCCGAAAGGGATTTATTACAGACAGAAAAACAGTTTTATCAGCTGTTCCTGGTGGCTGGTCTCAGAACATCACGCAGGTCAAGAGGCTGTATGTGGAGGTCCTGGGCTGGCATAGTCAGAGGAAACAGTCAGAGGTCACCAAGCGCAACATAGCTTCAGCGTGTAAATCAGCGAGAAAGATGTGTCTGCATCGAGTAATGGTCTCTGGCCCCCTCCCAGTTAGGGGGACTGATGAGCTCTACAGCAGAGTCTCACAACTCAATTGCTGCTAGCTGCTAGCCAGCCTGCAAGCTTAGTGGAGTTTGCCACTAGCACAGTCAGTGTAGTCAGGTCAGCTATCCCCATTGAGACCGTGTCTGTGCCTCAACCTAGGTTGGGCAAAACTAAACATGGTGGTGTTCGCCTTAGCAATCTCACTAGGATAAAGACCTCCTCCATTCCTGCCATTATTGAAAGAGATTGTGAAACCTCACATCTCAAAATAGGGCTGATTAATGTTAGATCCCTTACTTCAAAGGCAGTTATAGTCAATGAACTAATCACTGATCATAATCTTGATGTGATTGGCCTGACTGAAACATGGCTTAAGCCTGATGAATTTATTGTGTTAAATGAGGCCTCACCTCCTGGTTACACTAGTGACCATATTCCCCGTGCATCCCGCAAAGGCGGAGGTGTTGCTAACATTTACGATAGCAAATTTCAATTCACAAAAAAAATGATGTTTTCGTCTTTTGAGCTTCTAGTCATGAAATCTATGCAGACTACTCAATCACATTTTATAGCTACTGTTTACAGGCCTCCAGGGCCATATACAGTGTTCCTCACTGAGTTCCCTGAATTCCTACCGGACCTTGTTGTCATAGCAGATAACATGGTAATTTTTGGTGACTTTAATATTCACATGGAAAAGTCCACAGACCCACTCCAAAAGGCTTTCGGAGCCATCATCGACTCAGTGGGTTTTGTCCAACATGTCTCTGGACCTACTCACTGTCACAGTCATACTCTGGACCTAGTTTTGTCCCTTGGAATAAATGTTGTGGATCTTAATGTTTTTCCTCATAATCCTGGACTATCGGACCACCATTTTATTACGTTTGCAATTGCAACAAATAATCTACTCAGACCCCAACCAAAGGAGCATCAAAAGACATCAAAAGCATCAAAAGACAACACAAAGATTCCTTGATGCTCTTCCAGACTCCCTCTGCCTACCCAAGGACGTCAGAGGACAAAAATCAGTTAACCACCTAACTGAGGAACTCAATTTAACCTTGTGCAATACCATAGATGCAGTTGCACCCCTAAAAACTAAAGAAACTAGCTCCCTGGTATACAGAAACTACCCAAGCTCTGAAGCAAGTTTCCAGAAAATTGGAACGGAAATGGCGCCACACCAAACTGGAAGTCTTCCGACTGGTTTGGAAAGACAGTATCGAAGAGCCCTCACTGCTGCTCGATCATCCTATTTTTCCAACGTAATTGAGGAAAATAAGAACAATCCTAAATTTATTTTTGATACTGTCGCAAAGCTAACTAAAAAACAGCATTCCCCAAGTGAGGATGGCTTTCCCTTCAGCAGTAATAAATTCATAAACTTCTTTGAGGAAAAGATCATGATCATTAGAAAGCAAATTACAGACTCCTCTTTAAATCTGCGTATTCCTTCAAGGCTCAGTTGTCCTGAGTCTGCACAACTCTGCCAGGACCTAGGATCAAGGGAGACACTCAAGTGTTTTAGTACTATATCTCTTGACACAATGATGAAAATAATCTTGGCCTCTAAACCTTCACGCTGCGTACTGGACCCTATTCCAACTAAACTACTGAAAGAGCTGCTTCCTGTGCTTGGCCCTCCTATGTTGAACATAATAAACAGCTCTCTATCCACCTGATGTGTACCAAACTCACTAAAAGTGGCAGTAATAAAGCCTCTTGAAAAAGCCAAACCTTGACACAGAAAATGCTTTAAAAAACTATCAACCTATATCGAATCTTCCATTCCTCTCAAAGATTTTAGAAAAACCTGTTATGCAGCAACTCACTGCCTTCCTGAAGACAAAAAATATATACGAAATGCGTCTCAAATAAAACTGTGAAGGACCTCGGCGTTACTCTGGACCCTGATCTCTCTTTTGTCGAACATATCAAGACTGTTTCAAGGACAGCTTTTTCCATCTACATAACATTGCAAAAATCAGAAACCTTCTGTCCAAAAATGATGCAGAAAAATGTATCCATGCTTTTGTTACTCCTAGATTAGACTACTGCAATGCTCTACTTTCTGGCTACCCAGATAAAGCACAAAATAAACTTCAGTTAGTGCTAAATACAGCTGCTAGAATCCTGACTAGAACCAAAAAATGTGATCATATTACTCCAGTGCTAGCCTCCCTACACTGGCTTCCTGTCAAGGCAAGGGCTGATTTCAAGGTTTTACTGCTAACCTACAAAGCATTACATGGGCTTGCTCCTACCTATCTTTCCGATTAGGTCCTGCCGTATATATCTACACGTACGCTACGGTCACAAGATGCAGGCCTCCTAATTGTCCCTGGAATTTCTAAGCAAACAGCTGGAGGCAGGGCTTTCTCCTATAGAGCTCCATTTTTATGGAATGGTCTGCCTACCCATGTGAGAGACACAGACTCTGTCTCAACCTTTAAGTCTTTACTGAAGTCTCATCTCTTCGGTGGGTCATATCATTGAGTGTAGTCTGGCCCGGGAGTGTGAAGGTGAACAGAAAGGCTCTGGAGCAACGAACCGCCTTTGCTGTCTCTGCCTGGCCAGTTCAACTCTCTCCACTGGGATTCTCTGCCTCTAACCCTATTACAGGGGCTGAGTCACTGGCTTATTGGTGCTCTTTCATGCCGTCCGTAGGAGGGGTGCGTCACAAGAGTGGGTTGAGTCACTGACGTGATCTTCCTGTCTGGGTTGGCACCCCCCCCCCCCCTTGGGTTGTGCCATGGTGGAAATCTTTGTGGGCTATACTCGGCCTTGTCTCAGGATGGTAAGTTGGTGGTTGAAGATATCCTTCTAGTGGTGTGGGGGCTGTGCTTTGGCAAAGTGGGTGGGGTTATATCATTCCTGTTTGGCCCTGTCCGGGGTATCTTCGGATGGGGCCACAGTGTCTCCTGACCCCTCCTGTCTCAGCCTCCAGTATTTATGCTGCAGTAGTTTATGTGTCGGGGAGCTAGGGTCAGTTTGTTATATCTGCAGTACTTCTCCTGTCTTATCCAGTGTCCTGTGTGAATTTAAGTATGCTCTCTCTAATTCTCTCTTTCTTTCTCTCTCTCGGAGGACCTGAGCCCTAGGACCATGCCTCAGGACTACCTGGCATGATGACTCCTTGCTGTCCCCAGTCCACCTGGCCGTGCTGCTGCTCCAGTTTCAACTGTTCTGCCTGCGGCTATGGAACCCTGCCTGTTCACCGGATGTGCTACCTGTCCCAGACCTGCTGTTTTCAACTCTCTAGAGACAGCAGGAGTGGTAGAGATACTCTTAATGATCGGCTATAAAAAGCCAACTGACATTTACTCCTGATGTGCTGACCTGTTGCACCCTCGACAACTACTGTGATTATTATTATTTGACCATGCTGGTCATTTATGAACATTTGAACATCTTGGCCATCTTCTGTTATAATCTTCACCCGGCACAGCCAGAAGAGAACTGGCCATTCCTCATAGCCTGGTTCCTCTCTAGGTTTCTTCCTCGGTTTTGGCCTTTCTAGGGAGTTTTTCCTAGCCACCGTGCTTCTACACCTGCATTGCTTGCTGTTTGGTGTGTTAGGCTGGGTTTCTGTACAGCACTTTGAGATATCAGCGGATGTAAGAAGGGCTTTATAAATACATTTGATATGATTTGATGGTTACATGGTTACACTGGCATGGTTACATATGCTGCACATTTGAGAAAAATATACTTTTTGTGAATATGCTTTTTTTTTAGGTATTTTATTTCAGCTCATGAGACATGGGACCAACACTTTACATGTTGTGTTTATATTTTAGTTAAGTTTATATTTAACTCACATAGTCAACATGGAGGAGCTTGAACATGTTCCAGTTCTTCCATGGCCTGCACACGCACCAGACATGTCACCCACTGAGCATGTTTGGGATGTTCTGGATCCACGTGTACGACAGTGTGTTCCAGTTCCCGCCAATATCCAGCAAATTCGCACAGCCATTGAAGAGGAGTGGAACCACATTCCACAGACCACTATCAACAGCCTGATCAACTCTATGCGAAGGAGATGTGGCAAATTGTGGTCATAACAGATACTGACTGGTTTTCTGACACACCCCTACTTTTTTTAAAGGTATCTGTGATCAGAAGATACTTATCTGTAATCCCAGTCATGTGAAATACATAGATTAAAGCCTAATGAATTCATGTCAATTGTCTGATTCCCTTAGATGAAGTGTAACTCAGTGAAATCGTAGAAAATATTGCAAGTTGCGTTTATATTTTTGATCGGTGAAGTACTGTGTAAAGACCAGCATGGTTGAACCAGAGGTATGCCACATGGGTTCCTGGGAGCCACAATGTTTTTCTCTTCTCCCTTTGACTGGCATTAAATGTACCTGATCCTTTAATACCAATTATTGGTCTGAGTGAAGTCATCAGGATTCCCTGGTCTAAATCAGTTGCTACATCACACTGTGGTTCATGGTGATGGAGTTCCCCACCGCTCTGGGCTGACCTTACATTATGTGTTTCACATTCCTAAATGGTGGTTCAGGACTGGCTGGTGGGACATGGCTGATTCCATTTGCAAACAATACTGTGAATAGGTATGGAAACCACTATAGGCCAACTTCAGTGACTGACTACTGATATGAGATTTGTCCAAAATCGCCATTGTCCAGCTCCAGCATAATCCCAGTCCTCTTTTCACCCTCACACTCATCTTTCAGGAGCATATCTTTGAAGGGCTCAAGAGTGGATCCTGGAATGATTAAAACTCCACCATTTTGTTTGTTCTTCTTAGGTTTTTATTGTGTATTTTCACTTGAATTGATCAAGTAGCTGTTTTTGTGATTACCTTTTTATACAATTTTCATCAAACACAAAAATTAACACCTACAAACAGAAACAACCAACACAGTCAACATCACACAAATGGCAGCAAGTAGCCTAGCATTTAAGAGCTTTGGACCAGTAACCCTGTAAGGTTGCTAGTTCGAATCCCTGAGCTGCCAAGGTGGAAAAATATGCCGTTCTGACCTTGAGCAATGCAATTAACCCCAAACAACAACTGTTCCCTGGGCGCTGATGACTTGGAGTCAGAGACGAAGGGTTAAATGCTGAAGACACATTTAATTCAGGTGTGCAACTGACTATGTATCCCTGATTTCCCTACAAAGATCTCCAGCCCATGATAAATCAAGATTTAAAAAAATAAATAAAATAATAATTAAATACCATTTCATGTACTGAATGATTTGTCATGAGGACAGGTCAAGACACCCATCCACACCAACAGCCTGTTGTCATCCCCTCAAAATAGCAAAGAAAGAAGAACAGAAGTGTCACTCCCTGACCATAGAGAGCTGTTTATTAGCGTGATAGTGACTAGGGTGAGTCATCTAGGTGATTAATGGTTTATGTTGGCCTGGTATGGTTCCCAATCAGAGACAGCTGTTTATCGTTGTCTCTGATTGGGGATCATATTTATGTAGCCATTTTCCCCATTGTGATTTGTGGGATCTTGTCTACAGTTAGTTGCCTGTGTGCACACCAGTAGCGTCACGTTTCGTTTGTGCTTTATCGTTTTGTTCAGTGAGTTTGGATTTATTAAAATATGTGGAACTCTACGCACGCTGTGCCTTGGTCCAATCATTATGACGACCGTGACAAGAAGGGATTTTTGGGAACAGATTATCTTTTACACTTCACACAGACAAACAATCAAAATAAACCAAATTAAAAGCAGGGTACATAAATGTTAAACATTGACAAAAGCAGTTACACAAGCAGTTATAAATGAGAATATCAACGTCATATATCATGTTATCAGGTGAGCTCACCACTGGACAAGTCTCTCCCAGGGTGGAGTGCGTACCTTTTCACCCCCAGCTTTCTCCAGCATGAATCTGACTTGGACCCCAGGAGACATGGTCATACTAGACTCATACACATAGACATCATACCCAGGTATATCAGCCTGATGTGAGCCCTTTTCCTCAGAGAACTTTACAGCCCATTGCCAGGTGTTATAATCCAGGGTGCCTTCAGAAGAGTAGAACCCAACCCAGGAGGTATTAAACGTTTTCTTCCAGGCAGTGAAGGATTTCTTTACATACAGACGAGCGCAGGCCTTTCCATCCTTTACGAAGAGCTGCAGACTGGCATCATAGTCATTAATATAAGCAGGAATCTCTCTGTTGGCATCATGAAACTCAGAACTCCTACATATCGTGTCCCCAATAGTGGCAAATACACACAAGATCATTACCTTCTTGTGGAGCCTGACCGGGAGACCAGGGTTGAGGTACCGTCAGGGGCAAGGTACTGAGGCTTGCCCCTGACCGAGGCCCTGACTAGTTTGCTTTCATTTCCATTGCTCTTATAAAGCACCACCATTACACCCTGGTCTAATAGCCTCTTGGGGATCCCACTCCAGATGATCCTGGCTTTCCCTCTATCTGTGGTTTTCACCTGAAGCTTAATCAATGATTTATCGTCATCCACTCTGAGGTTGTCCATGCCACTCTGGGGTTGAGATGTTAAACGAAGAGCTTGCTCCTTAAATAAGATATTGGGATGTGTAAAGTGCAATATAAGAGCCATAAGAAGCGCCAGACCAGATGTGTGTCCCCAGGTGTTTTTCAGACTCTGCAGACTGTTGTGGTTGATCTCTACATGATATGTTTGTGGAATAACATTTAGGTTAATGGTTGGTAGACTTTGGATTTGTCTCAGGAGGCTGACATTGACACGGTATGTATTGTCTGGATCATAGCCACTTCCTCTGTTTCCATTTGGTGGATAGTGCTGTGTGACATAGACCTCGTCCACACTTTGCTGATTGGACCCTTCATTCCTAACTCTGAGTATGACCCTGTCCCTGTTGTTCTCAGTCCCCCTTGAGTTGTAGAATCTTCGAGTTACATAATAAGGAAGTGCCATAGCGCCATTGTTGCTGTCATTGCGACCAATATTTCCTAGTGAGTAGTACCTTACATAAAGACTGGACAGTGAAGGTAACGCACTGGGGATATCAGCGTTTCCATAGAAATGAAGGCCATAGTCTTCCCTGGATGCATTGAAATTGAGTGTCAGGTTGTCAATTTGAATATTGTTGGCTAGCCAGTGAAGCAGCATCAGGCCGTGTCGAGGACCAGGGCGGCCAAATTCTGTTCCTGATATCCCTTATTGACAATAACAATTCTGGGATAGCACATACTGAGGTATGGGACAGAAAAAATGATGAAACAACTCATGAAACCCCTTCCAACCGTGGCCAACCTATGACAAAACAAAGATTGTCTCAACATTAGCACCTTTAGTAAAAAACAAATACAAAATGACATATGGATTGATATCTGTAGCTTATTTCTTGTGGTTAACAATACGTTTATTGTTTTAGGACTACCAAGAATAGTTCATTCACTTGATCTGAAAATGAAAAGTTCTGAAAAGAATAGCAAATATCTGACGAACTTTTATTTGGAGTGAACTGTCACTCTATTGGACCAATATGTCCAAATATGTACTCTAAGGTTTTCCAAAATAATATCTGGAAACAAATTAGTTACCATAAAACATCTCACTCACCTTCTTGTGCAGCCTACCACCAGAATCTAGTTTTGACTGTGTTTGTTCCTCTCTTTTCTGTCAACAGATCCCAGGATTGAAACGGACTAAAAGGTGCTTCTTGTAGCCTACATACATATAACCAGGACACAGGGCTGAAAAAGTAATGGGCGAGGTCTGTCAGATACATAATGCAGATTCCAAATAAGTATTTTACATTTGACAGTACCTCATTTGACCCTTCAGAGAATACTGACGAAATAAAGTGTATTTCAAACGAGTCAAGATTTACTGAGAACATAAGTGGTTTCCTCAATATTATCTCATTGTTAATACAGTTATTTAACTGACATGTCGCATGACTATGCTACATGATACTGACATTTTAGGGTTATGCTGTCTGTATGTGACCTTATTTTTCTTTCCCAGTGCAGCACATTGTGACGCCCTGAATTTGTCTGAACTTCTCAGTGCTTCCTCTCTCTGTCCGCCATTTTATGGTCAGCAAGCAGTTCTTGCACCTTGCAGTGGTCAGGTGTTCTTGCGAACCACTTTAAAGTTTACCGTCAATGTTAGCACACTAGAACTGTATTGTATAGAGGTGTATAGACTGCAGCTGGGTTCTGCTACAGTAATTCATGTTCTCATATACTGTAGTATCCATCTAGTTATATGTAGACTATTACATACAGCATATGATTTTAAGTCAGTATTCATACTGTAGTAACCTTCTAGTTATATGTAGCCTATTACATACAGCATATGATTTTAAGTCAGTATTCATACTGTAGTAACCTTCTAGTTATATGTAGACTATTACATACAGCATATGATTTTAAGTCAGTATTCATACTGTAGTAACCTTCTAGTTATATGTAGACTATTACATACAGCATATGATTTTAAGTCAGTATTCATACTGTAGTAACCTTCTAGTTATATGTAGACTATTACATACAGCATATGATTTTAAGTCAGTATTCATACTGTAGTAACCTAACCTGATTAAGCCTTTGTACTGCATGCATTTTATAGCAATAATCCCATATGATTGTGTCCTATAATATCTCCCTTACTATTCCTTGTAGAACCAAACCCTACATGTGTTCATTAAAGAACCCTAAAGAGTACCTGTGTGGGTCATGGTGGTGAGGTGACAAGTCAATAAAGACAACATCCAAACTGGTCTAGCCGGCAGCCTTGTAGTGATCAATATCCAACCCAGCTACCTAGCTTAGTATCACAACACAGGTGTAACCCTGCCCTATGTTATTGACAGACAGACTCACACATTTAATCACTCACTCACCCACCCAACACTATCCCTCTCGACTGGCTGCCTATGCAGGTTGGAACACCTAGTGTAAGCCTGTGAGGGAATTCTTCACTTTATTGCCCTGTGATTACTGGTTACTACTCTGAGGTTGTCCTGGATCTTATTCAACCTCAAGCACCATGATCCAGCTGCATCTTCACCTCCAGATGCCCTGTGGAGAATGGCTCCCTAGGGTGGGACTAAGGCTATTGGAGGTTTCAAGGCAGGGTGGTAGGCTACCTTGGATGTGTTGTACATCCATACATCACATCTCTATTAGTTTATCTAGTTTATCAAAAACAGATGGTAACCTATATTTGCATTGGCATAGCGGGGTTTCATACCTAAACCCCTTTAGTTTTGCTGCTGGATGAGGTTGTCAAGGCAACAGAGCCAGGAGGCTGAGGCTGTGTTCCATGTGTCAGATAGCTGAGTCTTCTTCCCCTGCTGTCACACCAACATCCACCCTGCCTGTCTGTCATTCACAGTTTGCCTTCACAGGCTCACACCAACACAACACGCATATTGACTGGATTTACACTAAAATAAGTTAAACCAGGATTCTCTGTTTATTGGTTTTCCCCGTCGTAAAAAAAGAGCTGTAAACAGTTGGACTGGCTCCCCCTACTGCTAGCAACAGGAGTTGAAGTGTTGCCTAACTCCATTAGAGGGAACAGCAAAGGCAATGGAGATGTGTTAGAGTAGAGCTGGCTACTTCCTTGGCTCATCTTTTTGGTGAGACACTTTGCTCTTGTAGGATTTATTTCCTCTCTTTCCCACTCTGTTGCTCTTGCAGGATTTATTTCCTCTCTTTCCCACTCTGTTGCTCTTGCAGGATTTATTTCCTCTCTTTCCCACTCTGTTGCTCTTGCAGGATTTATTTCCTCTCTTTCCCACTCTGTTGCTCTTGCAGGATTTATTTCCTCTCTTTCCCACTCTGTTGCTCTTGTAGGATTTCCCACTCTGTTGCTCTTGTTGCTCTTGGATTTATTTCCTCTCTGTCCCACTCTGTTGCTCTTGTAGGATTTATTTCCTCCCTTTCCCACTCTGTTGCTCTTGCAGGATTTATTTCCTCTCTTTCCCACTCTGTTGCTCTTGCAGGATAAAATGTGGGCAGATGAAGCAGATGCTAAGCTACAGGACTGTTTTGCTAGCACAGACTGGAATATGTTCTGGGATTCTTCCGATGGCATTGTGGAGTACACCACATCAGCCACTGGCTTCATCAATAAGTGCATTGATGACGTCGTCCCCACAGTGGCTGCATGTACATACCCCACCCAGAAGCCATGGATTACAGGCATTATCCGCACTGAGCTAAAGGGTAGAGCTGCCACTTTCAAGGAGCAAGATTCTAACCCGGAAGATTATAACAAATCCTGCTGTGCCCTCCGATGAACAATCAAACAGGGCAAGCATCACAGAACTAAGATCGAATCGTACTACAACGGCTCCAACACTCGGCGGATGTGGCAGGGCTTGCAAACTGTTAGACTACAAAGGGAAGCACAGCCGAGAGCTGCCCGCTGACACCAGCCTACCAGATGAGCTAAATTACTTCTATGCTCTCTTCAAGGCTAGTTGAAGAGAAACATACATGCTAACATTGAAACATATATGAGTGCCTCAGGTGTTCCCGGACGACTGTGGGATCACACTCTCCGCCACCGGTGTGAGTAAGACCTTTAACATTTGGGCAGAAGGTATGCCGCCGACCTATTCCTGATCAGGGAGGAGCGGGGTCTGATATCCCAGGGAACATTCAAATGGTGATAGGTCTGTGGCAGAGCAGGGAAGGGTGTTGCGGACGTATTCCACCCATGCCAACTGCTGGCTCCAGGTGGTGGGGTTGGCGGAGACCAAGCAGCGCAGAAGTGGGCGGCATTGGAAGTGGGCGGTATTGGAAAAGCGATGCACCACAGTCAGGATGGCGGTGTTACCATCAGACGGTTGAAGACCCATGAGAAAGTCCAGGGAGATGTGAGACCAGGGACAATAAGGGACGGCAGAGGTTGGGGAGGCCAGCCAGAGCTTGTCGAGGTGTCTTGTTCCGTGCACAGACCATGCAGGCGGTGACAAATGCGGCGACGTCGGGAACTATGGTAGGCCACCAACATCCGGTCATCTGGCCCCCCAGTGTTTGGCTGGGACCGCTGTGCCTCCCAGACCTGATTCCCGATACCCCAGCTGAGTTCCTTCACCAGGCACGAGGTGGGAAGGATGGGTTCGGGTTCCGGGGTGGTAGCCGTGGGGTCATAGCGGCGAGACAGGGCATCCAGTTTGACGTTCTTGGAACCTGCCGGTAGGAGAGGGAAAAGTTGAACCGGGTAAACAGCAGGGCACATCTCGCCTGTCTGGAGTTAAGGCGCTTGGCGGTATGGAGGTACTCCAGGTTTTTGTGGTCGGTCCACACAATGAACGGATATTCTGCCCCATCGAGCCATTACCTCCATTTCCCCAATGCCATCGTCACCGCGAGAGATTCCCCACACCGTAATTCCTCTCCGTGTCATTGAGGAGGTGGGAGAAAAAGGCGCAGAGATGCAGCTTAAGGTCCAGGGCAGAATGTTGGGACAGGACAGCCCCTACTTCGACATCCAAAGCATTGGCCTCCACTACGAACTGACGGGAAGGGTCCGATGAACCAAAACCGTAAAAGTTGGCGAACCCCAGGATGCGTTGCAGCTGCACCCTGGACGTATGCTGAGGCCAATCCACCACTGCGGGAGAAGACGAGGATGTCATCAAGAAAGACAAAGATGAACCGGTTCAGCATGTCGTCAAGAACGTAGTTCACCAAAGCCTGGAACAAGGCAGGAGCGTTGGTGAGACCAAAGGGCATGACCAGATATTCGCAGAGGACACTGGTCGTGTTGAAGGCGGTCTTCCACTCTTCCCCCTCTCGTATCCACACCAGGTGGTAGGTGTTTTCGTAGATCCAGCTTGGAAAACACTGTGGTCCCCTGGAGCAGCTCAAAGGCAGAGGAAATGAGTGGTAGCGGATAACGGTTCTTCACTGTGATGTCATTGAATCCCCGGTAATCAATGCACAGACACAGGTTCTAGTCCTTCTTCTCCACGAAGAAGAACCCTGCACCACTGGGAAAGGAGGAGGGACTGATAAATCCTGAAGCTAGGGAGTCCCCAATGTAGTTCTCCATAGCCTTGGTCTCTGGTCCCGACAGCGAGTACAGGGGCGGCGTGATACTAGGGAGAAGGTCAATCCCACAGTCATAGGGGCAGTGCGGCGGAAGGGAAGTGGCCCAGGTCTTGCTGAACACCTCCCGGAGGTCCTGGTACTCCGCGGGAATGGTGGAGAGGTTTCGGGGGCAGGTTGCGCCGATTTCAGACTATGGACATGGCAGAACGTACTCTAACCCATGATAGCCCACGTAGACCAGTTGATGAGTTGATTGTGTTGCTGGAGCCAGGAGAATCCCAACACCACAGGAATCTCAGGGGACTTGATGAGCAGGAACTGAATGGTCTCGCTGTGATTCCCTGACACATGTAGGTTGATGGGAGTGGTGGTATGAGTGACCCGACCTATAGAGAGCCCGTCCAATGCTCTAACATCCATGGGAATGGAGAGGGGCTGAGTGGGGATGTTCAGCTCAGAAGCCAGTGTGGCGTCCAAAAAGCTCTCATGGGCCCCAGAGTCAATGAGAGTACTCACTCCCTGGAGAGACTGGTCCTTAACCAGGCACGAGGACACAAAATGACCAAAAGCCCCACAATACAGACAGCTCCTTGTGCTGATCCTGTGTTGCCTTTCCGTTGGCAACAGCCCAGCTCTGCCTAGTTGAATGAGCTCTGGAAACAGTGCCTCTGCTTCGGTGACTCTCGAGGAAGGTCAGAAAACCTTGTGTGCTCCAAGCCACGGGACTGCTGAGGACTTCTAGCATGGCTCAGAGACGAGGTGGAATCCCTGGACCTGAGAGTGATGTCGAATTCCCTCTCCATCCGTCCTTCCCGCAATCGGCCAGCAATGTGAATGGTCAAAGCGATGAGGGAGTCAAAATCCGTGGGCAATTCCCGAGCTGCAAGCTCATCCTTAACCTCCTCCGAGACACCGTGCAGGAACATTACATTTACATTTAAGTCATTTAGCAGACGCTCTTATCCAGAGCGACTTACAAATTGGTGAATTCACCTTCTGACATCAGTGGAACAGCCACTTTACAATAGTGCATCTAAATCATTTAAGGGGGGGTGAGAAGGATTGCTTTATACTATCCTAGGTATTCCTTGAAGAGGTGGGGTTTCAGGTGTCTCCGGAAGGTGGTGATTGACTCCGCTGTCCTGGCGTCGTGAGGGAGTTTGTTCCACCATTGGGGGGCCAGAGCAGCGAACAGGGGAACATGTCGAACAATGCCTCCGGGTTACACACACTCCGCTGCCAATGTGCGGAAATCCACCGTATAGTCGGCATCTGTGCAGGCTTCCTCCCGGAGCTCGAATTGCTTCCAGGCAGCTTCTCTCCTGGAGAGCGGGGCATCAAAATCCTTCCTCACCTCCCCCACGAACCCCTTCAGGCTCACACATATGGTCGGCTGCTCTTCCCACACAGCGGTAGCCCAGGTGAGAGCCCTTCCAGTCCAGAATGATGAGGTAAACTATTCTTGAGCGATCCGAGGAGAAGGAGGGCTGAAGCTCAAAAATGAGGGCACACAGCTAAAAAAGCCTGACAGATGCTCGGCTCTCCATTAAAGCATTCTGGAGGAGGTCATCGGGGCTCCAGGGAAGCTGGAGTGGCCAGTGGGGTGGCGCTACTAACTGTCGAGTTACTGAGGGGCGGTGGGGTTACCACCTAGGCAGGCTGCCCCCCAGCCAACCCGTGGAATTGCTCCCGCAGCATGTCCAAAGCCCGGTCATGGCTCTTAGCCAACATTTGGACCCCTTCCATCAGCCCACGAAGCAACTCCTCATGCCTACCAATGGAGGCTCCTTGGGAGGAGATGGCATTGCACAGTTGGCCCGGGTCTGCTGGGTCAGTCATGGCCAGTTCGTACTATCAGGTATGAAGGTAAGACCCAGATGCAGACCACGTTGAATAATCAATAGTTTAATGATCCAATAGGGGTAGGCAATAAACAGGTCAAGGCAGGCAGGGGTCAGTAAACCAGAGGTGAAGCAATGGTATCGGACGGCAGGCAGGCTCACGGTCAGCGTAAGCAGAGGTAAAACATCCAGCGTGGGGCAAAGGTACAGGTCGGCAGGCAGGCTCACGGTCAGCGTAAGCAGAGGTAAAACATCCAGTGTGGGGCAAAGGTACAGGTCGGCAGGCAGGCTCAGGGTCAGGGGCAGGCAGAGTGGTCAGGCAGGCAGGCTTGGAGTCAGGACAGGCAAGGGTAAAAACCCAGAGGGCCAGAAAAGAGAGACTGGGAAAAGCAGGAGCTGAGAAACAAAATCCTGGTTGACTTGACAAACAAGACAAATTGGCAACGGACAAACAGAGAACACATGTATATATACACAGGGGATAATGGAGAAGATGGGCGACACTTGGGGGGGTGGACACAATCACAAGGACAGGTGAAACAGATCAGGGTGTGACACTACAATCCAATTTATATTGTAACAAGATACTTTTGAGATCTGTGGTGTTTTTTTGCGTGGTAAAATACAAAATAATTATATAAATAATTATTGCGTTTCACATACAATCTGCATGGCTGTGAACTGAGTTGTGATGACTTGTTGTATTGCTTATGTGTTTGCTGTTGTTGTAGCTGTTTTTATTAACCCTATTGGAAGGGGTTACATGTGATACATGTTTAATATTACAAAACATAACATGTCAAATGTGCCATGACTTCATTTGTTTTTCCACTCTTTCAGTGAGATAAAGGTAAAGGCACTTGATTATTCTACTAGAATTTCCTTCCACCATACTGTATGTCTTACTCCAGTCAAAGTCCAAGTCACTAGGATTGATGTATAATTATTTATAATGATCATTGCACAGGTGCACCTTATGCTAGGGACAATAAAAGGCCACTAAAATGTGCAGTTTTGTCACACAACACAATGCCACAGATGTCTCAAGTTTTGAGGGAGTGTGCAATTGCCATGCTGACTGCAGGAATGTCAACCAGAGCTGTTCCCAGAGAATTTAATATATTTTTTTCTACCGTAATCTACCTCCAACATAATTTTAGAGAATTTGGCAGTAAGTCCAACCGGACTCAAAACCGCAGACCACGTGCCAGCCCAGGACCTCCACATCGGGTTCTCATCTGCAGGATTGAGGGGATGGGAGGAGTATTGGTGTCTGTAATTAAGCCCCTTTGTGGGGAAAAATGAATTATGTCAGGCTGGAATGAGTTTTCCCCCACAAAAGGGCCAATGTGGGTCCCCAGTTGGTTGGCCTGACTCCAAAGTGGGTGGGCTTATGCCCTCCCAGGCCCCTGCCTAGTCATGTCAAATCCATAGATTAGGGCCTAATTTATTTATTTTTAGTTGATTGAATTCCTTATATGAACTGTAACTCAGCAAAATCATTGAAATTGTTGCACTTTTCCTTTATTTTTGTTCAGTATATTTCTGGCTCTGCTCTAGAAACGCTGTACACTAAATATCCACTAGATGGTGCTAGAAGAAAACAAATCACTGGCTCTGCATGAAAAGATTAGTCTCACTGTTTTGTTTGCAAGAGCAGTTAACTCTGACTCCCTCTCTCACACAATGTTTACCTGCTCTCTCGCTCTCATCTCTCTTTCTCTCATGGACTGGGAGTGAGACAGATCTGAATCAGCTGTTACTCATGAGTACTGTATGTTGGGTAGCTCATGTTTTACAATGACAACGCTCTGTTCCAGTACTGTATGTTGGGTAGCTCATATTTTACAATGACAATTCCCTGTTCCAGTACTGTATGTTGGGTAGCTCATGTTTTACAATGACAATGCTCTGTTCCAGTACTGTATGTTGGGTAGCTCATATTTTACAATGACAATGCTCTGTTCCAGTACTGTATGTTGGGTAGCTCATATTTTACAATGACAATGCTCTGTTCCAGTACTGTATGTTGGGTAGCTCATGTTTTACAATGACAATGCTCTGTTCCAGTACTGTATGTTGGTTAGCTCATGTTTTACAATGATAGCGCTCTGTTAACATGTTATGTGTTGGTTAACTAATGCTTTACAATGAAACCCTCTATTCCTGCTCTGTTCACCATGCTGATTTAGAAACAAACATTCATTATATGGAGTATGTAACCTTCCTGCATCAGATTTGTCCTTTTTTGACACAAGACTTAGAAAATAAATGATGTGCACATGACTGAGACATTCATCTCACGTATATTTATGATGATCATACGCTGGGTGTGTTGTGTGATTAATGGTGTTGCTATGGGTCACTAACTTCAGTATTGCCATCAGGAAGTTATTAACAACTCAGGAGAAATACGGGGTGTGTGTGTGTGTGTGTGTGTGTGTGTGTATGTGCGTGCGTGTGTGTGTGTGTGTGTGTGTGTGGATCACGGTCTGCTGTGCTCCTGTCATAGTGTGTTTACATCATTAGGGCTCTATTTAGAGAGAGAGAGAGAGAGAGAGGCCAAATAATGCATGCAGAGCAGAATTAGGCCGATACCCGCTAATTATCAAAATCCAGAAAAAAGCCATTAAATTCTCGAGCAAGCTGGTCCTGGGACTCTGTTCACAAACAGACCCTACAGAGCCACAGGACAGCAACACAATTAGACCGACCCAACCAAATCTTGAGAAAATAAAAACATTATTAACTAACAAAAAAACGGAGCAAACTAGAATGCTATTTGGCCTTAAACAGAGAGTACACAGTGGCAGAATACCCGACCACTGTGACTGACCCATAATTAAGGGAAGATGTGACTATTGTGGTAGAAATTCTAACCAAGAGAGAGACTTTGTTATTCCTTCAAACAATCAATATTTATTATCGACTAAGAATTGCAATAATGGAGCTGGTCAACGACCACCCATTGGTAATGGTTGAGAGTCCATGAGCAGATTTAGGTTACAGCTCTTGATAGCAAAGTACATCCTCCTGAAGGTCAATGACAACAACAGATGTGTAGAATTATACAAAGGTACGTTGTGTTATCAAGCAACAGACAGCAAGATTTATATTGCGCCAGGTTTCTGACTCTAGGTCATTTACTATTTGTTTATACAGGGTTATCTTCTCAGGTTCACACTCCTTAACACACAGATTCTAATGCAACGGGTCCAGTGTTCATCTGTATGTGAGAGAAGCTGGAGGGAGGGTTCACCTGGCCCTGGTAGACATTTCACAGACACTAATCATTCAATGGATTGCAGGCTGTAGGTTCATCACCAAGGCATCATAAATAAATTGCTAGTGCCTAGCCCCAACTCAGTTCCACAGACACAGATGAGACAGTACCGAGAAACCTTATTCGATGCATAAACAGTATTATAACATAATCTTGTAATTTTTCTACCATACTGTGTACAGACTTAGTGAACATAGCCTTTGCTGTCGAGAAAGGTTGCCGTAGGCAGACATGGCTCTCAAGAGAAGACAGGCTATGTGCTCACTGCCCACAAAATGAGGTGGAAAATGAGCTGCACTTCCTAACCTCCTGCCAAATGTATGACCATATTAGAGACACATATTTCCCTCAGATTACACAGACCCACAAAGGATTAGAAAACAAACCCAATTTTGATAAACTCCCATATCTACTGGGTGAAATACCACAGTGTGCATCACAGCAGCATGATTTGTGACCTGTTGCCACAAGAAAAGGGCAAACGGTGAAGAACAAACACCATTGTAAATACAACCCATATTTGTGTTTATTCATTTTCCATTTTGTACTTTAACTATTTGTACATCACTACAACACTGTATATATAAATAATATAAAATTTGATATAGCTTTATTATTTTGGAACTTGTGTGAGTGTAATATTTACTGTTCACTTTTTGTTTATGTCACGGCTGGCTGAAGGACTGGACCAAGGCACAGCATGGTACGTGTACATTTTCACTTTATTCAAAAATGACGCCGACAAAACGAAGAACAAAAACCAAACCATGAAGCTTTGGGCTATGTGCCCTGAACAAAGACAAAGTTAACTTCCCACAAAACAGGTGGGGGAAAACGGTACCTAAGTATGGTTCTCAATCAGAGACAACGTTAGACAGCTGTCCCTGATTGAGAACCATACCAGGCCAAGACATAGAAAGAAGAACATAGACTACCCACCCCAACTCACGCCCTGACCAACCTAACACAAAGACATAAAAAGAGACTAAAGTCAGAACGTGACCTTTTATTTGACTTTTGTTTATCCATTTCACTTGTTTTGGCAATGTCAAGTTTCCCATGACAATAAAGCCCCTCTCTCATTGTGTCTTTGCTATGCCGGATTTAGTGATTTGACATGCTATTTTATAAAATTATTTCTCTGTAATTAATATTACCTGATCAAACTAATCATGTAAATGTAATTAACTAGAAAGTCGGGGCACCATGGAAGAATGTTCATAGAGCTGTTTTCTTCTGAATAAACTCTTAAAGACCTGTAATCTTTTATATCAATAGCAGTCAATCATCAATTGTCACCTTATTCAGTCTCATCTGAAGTCGTAGAATTCTTGGTTATCTTTACGAACCCTGGCTAACAAGTTGAATCAGCAATACAACATTTGGTTGAATTATTTATTTACTACATTTCTAAATAATCACACAGAATGACATATGCACAGGATGGATCACACATTGATTACTAATTATGTCATACAAGAAAATGCTATTGTAAATGAAGAATCTTATGCATTCTAAATAACCGTCCATTTGGAAAAGGAAAATGCAAGAAATATTTACTCTGAGCTGCACTTCAATAGATTGGTCATAGACGGAAGGCTGAGCTGCCCAGCAGCGATCTCTCTTGGCCTTTGAAGAATATGTATTGTGGTGGAATGGATACGTTGTAGTACCGTCATCATGTGGTAGAAGAGATACGTTGTAGTACCCTGTCTTTCTGGAGAGATTGTCCGTCCTTTCCTAGCTGCTGATAACTCGACATCTAGGATGTGTCACTTCTTTAGTGAGTTCAAAGTTCATAGCAAGTTGCCAAACTATAAGCTCATGCTATATTCTGGCTGGTATAGTCAAAATTCATCCTTCCAGCGTGTTGATCGTCACCTCCATGTTGAAATTAGCCCTTTTAAACCATTTGCAACCAGAGCTCACGCTGAGGTTAGCTTAGTTCTGTAGTTGATATTAGCCCTTTTAAACATATGGACAGCAGTCCTCACGTCATCGGGAACACAAGATTGACTTTCGTCAATGGGCTTTTGTAGTGGTGGAGAGAAGGGCTTGTTTCATAGTTCACAACCAATGTCTGTTCACTTGGGCGGGGCCGCTGAGTGAGCAGAGTTTGCTTTATGAAAACAATTCTCTCATTTAGAAGCTAAAATTACATTTAATCTTTTCACAAATAGTTTCATATTTAAACGTTTAAATTGCACAACAATTCCATGTGAATCTGATAAGTAGAATGTGTAGACTTTCCAAGATACAGTTTATGTCATCCTGTCATCAGTAATAATGTCTCAGACGACAACTGATCTGACATCATATTCTTTAAGTACCAACAGATATTTTCAAATGTTTGGATTACCAAAATATGGTTCTGTTCCCAACCTTTTGATGTTACCAGACTCTCTCTATTTTAACACAGGGCTTTCCGAGTCAAATCTGTAGAGTTGAGACAGAAAAAGGGGGAAAGGTATTTATGTGGATCAGAAACCTCACCAACAAGGCAACATTATGACACTCACTCTCTCAAATTGAAAAAATTGAGAGAGACAGAGAGAGAGAGTAGCATGAGCACTGATTACATTTGTGTCAGCTGACCATCAGAGGGAGGGTGCGTGTGCGTGTGTGTGTGTGTGTGTGTGTGTGCGTGCGTGTGCGTGTGTGTGTGTGTGTGTGTGCGTGCTCGTGCAAGACAGAGAGGAGGAGAGAGAGGGAGGAGGAGGAGAGAGGAAGGAGGAGAAATGAGGAGGGGGGTGGGGTGGAGAGAGAGAGTAGGAGAGAGAGGGAGGAAGAGAGATAGGAAGGAGAGAGCTGGAAGAGGAAAGAGGGGGAAGATGAGAGAGAGTGAAGACGGAGGACGAGATAGAGGGAGAATGACAGAGAGGGAAGTGGAGAGAAAGGGAGGAGGAGAGAGAGGGAGGACAAAAGAGAGGGAGGAGGGGAGAGAGGAGGAGAGAGGAATTTGTGAGAGGGAGAAGGAGAGAGAGAGAGAGGAGAGAGAGGGAGGACAAAGAGAGAGAGGAGAGAGGAGAGATAGGTAGGAGGAGAGAGAGGGAGGAGGAGAGAGAGGGAAGAGTAGAGAAAAGGAGGACAAGATTGAGCGAGGACAAGCGAGAGGTAGGAGGAGAGAAAGGAAAGGGGAGAGAGACGGAGGACGAGAGAGACGGAGGATGAGATAGACAGAGGACAAGAGAGAGGGAGAACGAGAGAGAGGGAGATGGAAGAGAGAGAGGGAGGACGAGAGAGAGTGAGGACAATAGAAAGGGAGGAGGAGAGAAAGGGATGAGGAGGGTGAGGGAGTAGGAGAGCGAGGAAGGAGGAGAGAGAGGAAGGAGGAAAGAGGTAAGGACAGAGAGGTGGAGAGAGAGGGAGGAGAGAGAGAGGAAGGAGAGAGGGAAGATGAGAGAGAGGGATGAGGAGAGAGATGGAGGAGGAGAGAGAGGATAAGATAGAGGGAGAATGACAGAGAAGGAAGAGGAGAGAGAGGGAGGAGTCTGTTGTCAGTGTGTATCTGTTGTTAGTTTGTGTCTGTAGGTATGCCTATTGTTAGTGTGTGACTGTTAGTGTGTTTCTGTTGTTTGTGTCTGTTGTTAGTGTTTGCCTGTTGTTGGTGTGTGTCTGTTGATAGTATATCTCAGGCCTATTTGCTATGCCCTTAAAAACACGCATTCAGAGAATGGGGACATCACGTGGAGATTAACAAACAATCAGATTGGTCCTGAATGAGCAGTGGCCTGTGTGTTTTTCCAACCAGCATCATGCTTCCGTGCAAATGATGTTATACAAACCAGTCCATCTGGACTAATGTGTTTACAATAGACATGTAAAAAATGATGTTAATGGATTATGTGACCCCTGAAATGTGCATTTGTGTTAATGAATGTTTCTTCTAACAGGCACAAACTGTCTTGGGGGTTCATGATAGCAGCCCCCTGCCAAGTCAGCATATCACCCTGTAGTCCAGGAAGTCTGTGTGGCATCTGTTTTTCTCTCTAGGTGTTGTCGGAATGTCTGTTGTTGTGTTGTGAGGTCGTTGCGATGGCCTCTATCCTGCTCCTCTCAGCACTTCTACAATAAAATCCTTTCTTTTTTTCAGCTGAATCTTCAGTCTTTTCAGGGCTATTCTGAAGGATAGAGAACAGTTGTGTCCTGTCAGCTGGTTTCTCATGAGTAGGCCTTGGTTTTCCAGGTAGAGTCAATGATGAAGGCTGCATTGGGATTTAAAATGAAATGGTCCATCTATGGGATTTGGATCCTTTTTAGTAAAAACAAATACTGTATATACTCAACACACATTAAACATCTCTCTCTCTCTCTCTCTCTCTCTCTCTCTCTCTCTCTCTCTCTCTCTCTCTCTCTCTCTCTCTCTCTCTCTCTCTCTCTCTCTCTCTCTCTCTCTCTCTCTCTCTCTCTCTCTCTCTCTCTAATATTCTGTTCTGATCCTCTTACAGTTTTTCTCAATTGCTAAAACACAATTTCTGAAACCGTGCTCCATTCACTGAAAACATTAAACACAAAACCTCATCTTCAAGCACTATTTACGTAACCTCTGACTCCTCTCGCAAAATGAAACATTCGCCTCAGAACAGTTTTACCTGTGTTCAAAATCAAACACTGCTCTCAAATCATAAACAAAGTGATCAAAATTATATACACTCTCAAGCAGTCAGTAAACAATACACCGAAAAATAGAAAACACATTTTTCAAAACATACAATTCTCAGGGAGAAGTGCATTTGTAATCTAAAAAAATATTCATATTTTTCCGTCATTGTCTTTTGATGAACGAAAACATGTTCTATCATAGTAGCTCAAAATTGATCAGAAATTACTACTCTGCTTTGCTCTTTGCAATTTTGTTTTTTGTTCTTCCTCCTCCTTGTACCCCTATTTTTACAGTACTGTACCCTGCATCTCACAAACTTGTACTTTGTCTCTGTGATGCTGTAATTCTTGTTCTTTGTTGATATGAACCTGCAACCAGTCAAAATCTATTGAGCAGTCAGTACTGCTAATAAATGGAAAGCACAATGTTCAGGGCCATACAATTCATCCTTTGTACAGTATACATCCTGGTGCAGCAGGGTAGCCTAGTGGTTAGAGCGTTGGGCTAGTAACCGCAAGGTTGCAAGTTCAAACCCCTGAGCTGACAAGGTACAAATCTGTCGTTCTGCCCCTGAACAGGCAGTTAACCCACTGTTCCAAGGCCGTCATTGAAATTAAGAATTTGTTCTTAACTGACTTGCCTGGTTAAATGAAGGTAAAATAAAAAATATAAAAAATAATTCAATATAAATAAATAAAATAAAAGAATGCAATGTACTAAAATACTACAAGGGACAAAAATCAAAGGAGTAATCAACCTGATCAATGTGCTTCTTCTTGTCTTCGGGCTGGGTCAGGCCAGAGTTCTTCGTTGAGCCAGGCAACTGAGAACTTTGTTCAGCCAATGGGTTTTAGTGTTTTTAGCAATTGAGAAAAACTGTATTCAAAAGAATGAACAGAACAAAACGTATAGTTATGAAATTACAATGAATGAATCTTTAAGTGTTCAAAATCAAAGAGGAAGGTATATAGTACATTAGGTATATGCAGATATGTGTAAATACATACATTAAAGCTGTGTGTTGGTCCTGTTCTGGAGTCTGTACCCACCTGCCTGACCATTCTGCCTGACCTGACCTCGAGTCTGTCTGTCACTCTGTACCTCCTGGACTCTGTACCCGCCTGCCTGACCATTCTGCTTGACCTGACCTCGAGTCTGTCTGTCACTCTGTACCTCCTGGACTCTGTACCCGCCTGCCTGACCATTCTACCTGTCACTGTCTGTCACTCTGTACCTCCTGGACTCTGTACCCGCCTGCCTGACCATTCTACCTGCCCTGACCTCAAGTCTGTCTGTCACTCTGTACCTCCTGGACTCTGTACCCGCCTGCCTGACCATTCTACCTGCCCTGACCTCAAGTCTGTCTGTCTGTCACTCTGTACCATCCCTGGACTCTGTCTGTCACCCGGACTGCCTGACCATTCTACCTGCCCTGACCTCAAGTCTGTCTGTCACTCTGTACCTCCTGGACTCTGTACCCGCCTGCCTGACCATTCTACCTGCCCTGACCTCAAGTCTGTCTGTCACTCTGTACCTCCTGGACTCTGATCTGGTTATGACCTTTGACTGTCCACATTCTCTTGTCGATTCCTTTTGTATGTATTAACCATCTTAAACTCCAACCATCTGCCTCCCGTGTCTCTGCATCTGGGACTCGCCGAGTGTCATGATAGTAGTATAATGACAGAGAAGAGAACAGTTGGAATGACACACACACACACATGCACACACTCTCTATCTCCCACACCCACACGCGCACAGACACACACACACTCTCTTTCAAACACACACACTCTTTCACACACACACACTCTTTCACACACACACACTCTTTCACACACACACACTCTTTCACACACACACACACACACACACACACACACACACACACACACACACACACACACACACACACACACACACACACACACACTCTCTCTCTCTCTCTCTCTAACACACACATACACACAGCCCCCCCATCAACTTGTCTGACGCATGCAAACCATTGCAATTGTCTTGTTTGCCGACAGCAGTTCCAACCCAAACATCTGCACGTGTTTCTGCCTGCAGTATTTAGACAGGTTTTCCTTCAGGCAGTCAGAACTACAAAACCCATGGAGCAGGTCTGAACAGGAACTCAACACTGGGGGGCTTTTTGTAGACGTCATTGTGACTGTGATCGTGAGACACACACACACACACACACACACACACACACACACACACACACACACACACACTGTCACTTACTTTGTCAGTGATGACCTCTGTCTGTTCTGAAGGACATATAGAGGACTACAGAGACTGATGGAGCTGTATTGAACAAGCAGTTATGTGGGTGGGGGTTTTTCTTAGCCAATAATACGTTTTCCCAGTGATAAAATCCAGATGTGTTGAACACAACGAAACCCAGTAGGTTAGCTCCAGTGTGTCTGTTGCTGCCAGGCAGCTTTAGAAAGAAGACAGCCAATCAATAAACAGCATGTAGACACACAGTCAGGGTGTTTTACAGGGGTGGTGAATATCGAGTATCACTCTGACGCACAAGAACACACACAACGCAGAAGTCCATGCTCTTATGGTAATGATGATGACAGGGAGACCCTCTCAACTCTCTGCCTTTCATCAGCTCCCTCTTTTCCCTCTATTGCCTCTGTTCTTCTTCCTCCTCCCTCCATCCCTCTCTCCACTTCTCCATCCCGTTGGCTTATTCAATCGCTTCCCGGGGGAGAGGAACATTCCTCCCTTATCAGCTTCAAACAGATGCACGAGTGTGTGTTTAAGAGACCAAGTCATTCAAGATTGCCGTCTATCCATGTCCTGAGTGACTCTTGATCAGAACTTGCATCTTTGATTTTATTTTATATTTTAACCCAATAACAAACCTAACCCTTATCTTAACGATTCATAAACCAATCCCAAACCTTAACCCTTGTCTTAACCATTTACATTTACATTTAAGTCATTTAGCAGACGCTCTTATCCAGAGCGACTTACAAATTGGTGAATTCACCTTCTGACATCCAGTGGAACAGCCACTTTACAATAGTGCATCTAAATCATTAAGGGGGAGGGGGGGGTGAGAAGGATTACTTATCCTATCCTAGGTATTCCTTGAAGAGGTGGGGTTTCAGGTGTCTCCGGAAGGTGGTGATTGACTCCGCTGTCCTGGCGTCGTGAGGGAGTTTGTTCCACCATTGGGGGGCCACCATTCATAAACCTATCCCAAACCTTAACCCATTCATAAAATCCCAAACCTTTATCATTCCCAAACCTTTATCTTAACCATTCATAAACCTATCCCAAACCTTTATCTTAACCATTCATAAACCTATCCCAAACCTTAACCCTTGTCTTAACCATTCATAAACCTATCCCAAACCTTAACCCTTGTCTTAACCATCCATTAACCTATCCCAAACCTTTAACCCTCTTAACCATTCATAAAAACCTATCCCAAACCTTTATCTTAACCATTCATAAACCTATCCCAAACCTTTATCTTAACCATTCATAAACCTATCCCAAAAACCTTTATCTTAACCATTCTTAAACCTATCCCAAACCTTAACCCTTATCTTAACCATTCATAACCCTATCCCAAACCTTAACCCTTGTCTTAACCATTCATAAACCTATCCCAAACCTTAACCCTTGTCTTAACCATCCATTAACCTATCCCAAACCTTTATCTTAACCATTCATAAACCTATCCCAAACCTTTATCTTAACCATTCATAAACCTATCCCAAACCTTAACCCTTATCTTAACCATTCATAACCCTATCCCAAACCTTAACCCTTATCTTAACCATTCATAACCCTATCCCAAACCTTAACCCTTATCTTAACCATTCATAACCCTATCCCAAACCTTAACCCTTGTCTTAACCATTCATAAACCTATCCCAAACCTTTATCTTAACCATTCATAAACCTATCCCAAACCTTAACCCTTATCTTAACCATTCATTACCCTATCCCAAACCGTAACCTTTATCTTAACCATTCATAACCCTATCCCAAACCTTAACCCTTATCTTAACCATTCATAACCCTATCCCAAACCTTACCCCTTATCTTAACCATTCATAACCCTATCCCAAACCTTAACCCTTGTCTTAACCATTCATAAACCTATCCCAAACCTTAACCCTTGTCTTAACCATCCATTAACCTATCCCAAACCTTAACCCTTATCTTAACCATTCATAACCCTATCCCAAACCTTAACCCTTGTCTTAACCATTCATAACCCTATCCCAAACCTTAACCCTTATCTTAACCATTCATAACCCTATCCCAAACCTTAACCCTTATCTTAACCATTCATAACCCTATCCCAAACCTTAACACTTGTCTTAACTATTCATAAACCTATCCCAAACCTTAACGCTTGTCTTAACCATCCATTAACCTATCCCAAAGCTTAACCCTTATCTTAACCATTCATAACCCTATCCCAAACCTTAACCCTTGTCTTAACCATTCATAACCCTATCCCAAACCATTCAGAATGAGAGCCTTAACCTAACATTTAATTTTGAAATTTGACTTGTGGAGAAATAGATTGATACAGAGCAGCAGGAGCAACAAAAACACTTTAAAATGCGGCATCTGGAGAACCTGGATGAGCTTGTTGAACCAACCTCAGGGCAGGGATAGGTGGGCGTGCATGGGTGTATTTGTGCTTGCGCAAGGGTGTGTGTGTGAGTGTATGTGTGCCTGTGTGTGTGTGTGTATGTGTGTATGTGTGTGTGTGTGTGTGTGTGTGTGTGTGTGTGTGTGTGTGTGTGTGTGTGTGTGTGTGTGTGTGTGTGTGTGTGTGTGTGTGTGTGTGTGTGTGTGTGTGTGTGTGTGCGTGGAACAGGAGGAAACAGAACAGTCTGGAGGTTATCAGGAAGGTTATGTTCCCTAACCTGGAAATGATTATTATCATGAACGTTTCAGATGGTCCTGGTTAATGTGGTAAATGAGGTGAAGACCGGGTGGAAACACTGAAGAACACCTGTGTGTGTATTAGAATGCAGGGTAGTTATGAGTCATATAACCTCTCTGGGCCTGTCTCTCTTCGTTTGTCTCAGTCCTGCTCATTCTGTTCACCACACGCTCCTGTCCTACTGTATAATGTGCCTCTCATTCTGTTGAGTGGTGGATTGTGTGTCAGCATCAGTGTATGCCACAGGCGGCTGGTTGCACCGTAATTGGGGAGGACGGGCTCATTGTAATGGCTGGAACAGAGTCACTGGAAATGGTATAAAAAACATCAAACACGTGGTTTAATACCATTCCATTCACTGCATTCTATCCATTACAATGAGCCGTCCTCAGCAGCCTCCTGTGGTGTACAGTGTATATCTAGTAGAACTGTTTCTGTGTGTGGGGGGAGGGGTAGCTGGTTCAATTCAAACATGTTCAGCAGGAGAAAACGTTCAACTACACTTTGTAAGTTATAACATATGTCATACACTATACTACACTTCCTTATTTGAGAAACTGTAGCTACACTGGCACGTGCAGTGAGTGAGTGCTGTTACAAGGACGCATCTGATTGGTAGTTCCTTGTGACACACGTGTACATGGAATATCATCAGCTGAAGGGCCTGACAACCACGACGATGAAGATGTTGTATGATGACATAATATGGGATAGCTTTCGGCAGTATAGGACTGCCTGTTTGTGTAGTTATTGGATGTGTGTGTGTGTGTGTGTGTGTGTGTGTGTGTGTGTGTGTGTGTGTGTGTGTGTGTGTGTGTGTGTGTGTGTGTGTGTGTGTGTGTGTGTGTGTGTGCGCGTGCGTGCGTGTGCGCGTGTGTGTGTCAAAAAGAGAAACGAAAAAACTCTGCCCATTATGGTTGCCATAGAAACCAGTGGCTGCTGCATCTGGCAAATTATTGGGTACTATTGGAGGGAGAAAGGGTATGAGCGAGAGAAAGAGAGAGAGGAGAGAGACAGAGAGAGAGAGAGCGCAAGGGAGAAAGGGAGAGATGAGACAGAGAGAGAAAGAGAGAAAGAGAGAGAGGAGAGAGAGAGAGAGAGAGAGAGAGAGAGAAAAGAAAGTGAGCGAGAGAGGAAGAATGAGAGAGTGCGATAGAGAGAGGAGAGAGAGAGCAGGTAAAGATTGTGTGAGAGGGAGTCAGAGCAAACCGATCTTGCAAACAAAACTGTTTCTTCGTTTGGGAAATAAAAAGGAATATGGACCATAAATTCTAAATTGCCATGCATATTATTATTTTCTATTTTCTTATTTGACATTTCTTTAAGCAGAGAGAACAATGAGATCAGGGTCTCTTTCAGAATGGAATCCTGCATATACAATTCATAAAACAATCTAAAATATAATCCAATATAAAACAAGGAAAATAAATATTCAAGAAACCCAATTATATTCCTCAATAAGAAGGTCCCCAATCAACATTTTAAATTGGCCGAGCGGCACCAGAACACGCAATTGTAATGTATTTTGTAGGTTGTTTCAGTAATGAGGTGCTTTAAAACTAAAGCGGATTTATCTAGTTTGGTGGAGGGCCAGGCCGGACACCTGCAAGCTGACTTTGGTCGTCAGTCGAACCGTGTTTCCTTCTACACATTGGTGCGGCTGACTCCCGGGTTAATCAAGCAGTGTGATAAGAAGTAGCACGAGCAGGCAGGTCATGTTTCGGAGGATATATGACTCAACCTTCACTTCTCCCGAGCCCATCGGGGAGTTGCAGCGATGAGCCAAGATCTTAATTCTGGGAGAAAATGGGGTAAAAAAAACAGAAATGCTTGTGGTCGTACTACCCAGAACACACCTGATCTCATCAGCTCTTGGTAGCTAAGCAGGGTTGGGCCTGGTTAGTACTTGGATGGGAGACCACCTGGGAATACCAGGTGCTGTAAGCTATAAAAAATATGTATATAGAAATTGCACATTGTGTCCTATCTGACAGATTATTCTCAAACCACTTGCAAAAAGCCTGATCTAGGACTATTTCAGTCAGCCTTTGAACAAGAATGTAATGGTCAACAGTGTTGAAGGCCTTGGAAAGGTCAATTAACAAAGGAAGTTCAATGTTTTTTATGATCTAAGCAATTTAACACATCTATATCAGGTTGAAGGTAAGACCCAGATGCAGACTGTCGGAGTAGCAATGTTCATTATGGCAACAGGGCAGGCAAACGACAGGTCAAGGCAGGTAGGGGTCGATAACCAGAGTAGTGGGGGAAAGGTACCAGACGGCAGGCAGGCTTAGGGTCGGGTCAGGCAGAGGTCGGTAATCAAGAGATGGGGCAAAGGTACAGGACGGCAGGCAGGCTAAGGGGTGGGCAGAGTGGTCAGGCAGGCAGGCTAAGGGGCGGGCAGAGTGGTCAGGCAGGCAGGCTAAGGGGCGGGCAGAGTGGTCAGGCAGGCAGGCTAAGGGGGCGGGCAGGTGGTCAGGCAGGCAGGCTAAGGGGCGGGCAGAGTGGTCAGGCAGGCAGGCTAAGGGGCGGGCAGAGTGGTCAGGCAGGCAGGCTAAGGGGCGGGCAGAGTGGTCAGGCAGGCAGGCTAAGGGGCGGGCAGAGTGGTCAGGCAGGCAGGCTAAGGGGCGGGCAGAGTGGTCAGGCAGGCAGGCTAAGGGGCGGGCAGAGTGGTCAGGCAGGCAGGCTAAGGGGCGGGGCAGGCAGGCAGGCTAAGGGGCAGAGTGGTCAGGCAGGCAGGCTAAGGGGCGGGCAGAGTGGTCAGGCAGGCAGGCTAAGTGGGCGGGCAGAGTGGTCAGGCAGGCAGGCTAAGGGGCGGGCAGAGTGGTCAGGCAGGCAGGCTAAGGGGCGGGCAGAGTGGTCAGGCAGGCAGGCTAAGGGGCGGGCAGAGTGGTCAGGCAGGCAGGCTAAGGGGCGGGCAGAGTGGTCAGGCAGGCAGGCTAAGGGCAGAGTGGTCAGGCAGGCAGGCTAAGGGGCGGGCAGAGTGGTCAGGCAGGCAGGCTAAGGGGCGGGCAGAGTGGTCAGGCAGGCAGGCTAAGGGGCGGGCAGAGTGGTCAGGCAGGCAGGCTAAGGGCCGGGCAGAGTGGTCAGGCAGGCAGGCTAAGGGGCGGGCAGAGTGGTCAGGCAGGCAGGCTAAGGGGCGGGCAGAGTGGTCAGGCAGGCAGGCTCAGAGATGGGACAGGCAAGGGTCCAAACCAGGAGGCAGAGAAACAAAGAGACTGGTGAGAAGCAGGCGCTGAGACTAAAAATGCTGGTTGACTTGACAAACAAGACAAACTGGCAACAGACAAGCAGAGAACACAGGTATAAATACACTAGGGACAATGGGGAAGATTGGCATCACCTGGAGGGGGGTGGAGACACTCACAAAAACAGGTGAAACAGATCAGGGTTTGGCAATCTATTACAAGCATAGCAGCTGAAACTGTGCTACGTCCAGGTGGAAAACCAGACTGGTGCACATTAAGAACAGAGGAAGAATATCAAAACCTTGGAAAGGTTATATATTTTTTTTATATATTTTGCTTTACTGCCAGACAATCAATAAGCTAATTGTACAGTATCTGCAGGTTTTCTCTAGACTTTGTGATTAAATGTAGCTGGGATTTAGTTTCACCTGTTTGTTCACACACAGTACATATATACGTTCTAAGGTCTCTACACTGGCTGCCTAAGCTTATTCTATTGGTTTTTAAATCAATCCACGATAGTACACCCCAATACATGTCAGACATGGTATTAAGTTATGTGCCCAGTAGGTCCCTCAGGTCCTCTGGTTGTGCAGTAAATATTTCAGATTTTATTTTCATTGTTTTTATTTGTTTTTTCCTGTGAAGCACATTGTGTTGCATTCCACGTCTGAAATGGGCTGTTTCAATAAAGCTTGATTTGATTTGATGATTTGATAAAAAAAACATCTTAACTTGGATAACAATCTCTGTCCCTCCCTCTCTCTCTAACTCTCTTTCTCTCTCACTCTCTTTTTTTACTCACTCACACAGATGTAGGCCTCCCAGAGGGTGTCTCTTCCTACACTTATTGTTACAGTGTGTGTGCTTGAGTGTGTGCCTGCTGGTTCAGTGTGTGTGTGTGCGCTTGTGTACATGCTGGTTCAGTGTGTGTGTGTGCTTGTGTACATGCTGGTTCAGTGTGTGCTTGTGTACATGCTGGTTCAGTGTGTGCTTGTGTACATGCTGGTTCAGTGTGTGTGTGTGCTTGTGTACTTGCTGGTTCAGTGTGTGTGTGTGCTTGTGTGCATGCTGGTTCCATATGTGTGCTTGTTCAGTGTGTGTGTGTGCTGGTTCAGTGTGCATCCTTGTTCAGTGTGTGTGCGTGCAGGTTAAGTGTTTGTGCGTGCTGGTTCAGTGTGTGTGCCTTCTGGTTCACTGTGTATCCTTGTTCAGTGTGTGTGCGTGCTGGTTCAGTGTGTGTGGATGCTGGTTCAGTGTGTGTGCGTGCTGGTTCAGTGTGTGTGGATGCTGGTTCAGTGTGTGTGCGTGCTGGTTCATTGTGTATGCGTGCTGATTCAGTGTGTGTGTGCTGGTTCAGTGTGTGTGCATGCTGATTCACTGTGTGTGCGTGCTGATTCTGTGTGTGCGCGTGCTGATTCAGTGTGTGTGCGTGCTGATTCAGTGTGTGTGCGTGCTGGTTCATTGTGTGTGCGTGCTGGTTCATTGTGCATCCTTGTTCAGTGTGTGCGCGTGCTGGTTCAGTGTGTGTGACCGAGGACAGTGCATATCAGTGTTCTAGTCGTGTTTTCACACCACCCACCTCGAGGGCTGTGTGTGTAAGGGTGTGAATATGTTGTTCTTCAAGTGACCTACGTCTCGCTGAACAGATGGGGGGAGTGGAGAGATACAGTGTGTCCTTCATATGACCTGTATGCTACAGAACAGTTGGGGGCAGTCAGTGTTCATGTGTGTCTGTGAGAGGCAAGGAGAGAGAGAGAGAGAGAGAGAGCGAGAGAGAGGGAGAGAGAGGGTGGAGACACCAATAGGTGAATAAGGGAAGGAGGACAGAGGAGGGTCTTTGCAAGTGCAAAATCTAAGAAAAATAATTGAATAAGATTTCTTTTGATATGGCCCTTGATCCATTCCTTTTTTCTCATCCTCTTTATTACCTTTTTCTATCTCTCCTTCTCTCTCTCTCCCCATCGCTATCTCTCCTTCTCTTTCTCTCCCCATCCCTATCTCTCATTCTCTCGCTCTCCCCATCCCTATCTCTCCTTCTCTCTCTCTCCCCATCCCTATCTCTCCTTCTCTATCTCTCTCCCCATCCCTATCTCTCCTTCTTTCTCTCTTTCCCTCTTTCCCCATCCCTATCTCTCCTTCTCTATCTCTCTCCCCATCCCTATCTCTCCTTATCTATCCCTCTCCCCATCCCTATCTCTCCTTCTATATCTCTCTCCCCATCCCTATCTCCCTTCTCTATCTCTCTCCCCATCCCTATCTCTCCTTCTCTATCTCTCTCCCCATCCCTATCTCTCCTTCTCCTCTCTCCCCATCCCTATCTCTCCTTCTCTCTCTCTCCCCAACCCTATCTCTCCTTCTCTCTCTCTCCCCATCCCTATCTCTCCTTCTCTCTCTCCTTCTCTATCTCTCTCCCCATCCCTATCTCTCCTACTCTCTCTCTCTCCCCATCCCTATCTCTCCTTCCTGTCTCTCTCCCCATCTCCTCTCCCTCTACCTCTCTCCACATCCCTATCTCTCCTTCTCTATCTCTCTCCCCATCCCTATCTCTCCTTCTCTATCTCTCCTTCTCTCTCTCTCCCCAACCCTATCCCCTTCTCTCTCTCTCCATCCCTATCTCTCCTTCTCTATCTCTCTCCCCATCCCTATCTCTCCTTCTCTATCTCTCTCCCCATCCATATCTCTCCTTCCCTCTCTCTCCCCATCCCTATCTCTCCTTCTCTCTCTCTCCCCATCCCTATCTCTCCTTCTCTCTCTCTCACCCCATCCCTATCTCTCCTTCTCTGTCTCTCTCCCCATCTCTCTCTCCCTCTACCTCTCCACATCCCTATCTCTCCTTCTCTATCTCTCTCCCCATCCCTATCTCTCCTTCTCTATCTCTCCTTCTCTCTCTCTCCCCAACCCTATCTCTCCTTCTCTCTCTCTCCATCCCTATCTCTCCTTCTCTATCTCTCTCCCCATCCCTATCTCTCCTTCTCTATCTCTCTCCCCATCCATATCTCTCCTTCCCTCTCTCTCCCCATCCCTATCTCTCCTTCTCTCTCTCTCCCCATCCCTATCTCTCCTTCTCTCTCTCTCCCCAACCCTATCTCTCCTTCTCTCTCTCCCCATCCCTATCTCTCCTTCTCTATCTCTCCCCATCCCTATCTCTCCTTCTCTATCTCTCTCCCCATCCCTATCTCTCCTTCTTTCTCTCTTTCCCTCTTTCCCCATCCCTATCTCTCCTTCTCTATCTCTCTCCCCATCCCTATCTCTCCTTATCTATCCCTCTCCCCATCCCTATCTCTCCTTCTATATCTCTCTCCCCATCCCTATCTCTCCTTCTCTATCTCTCTCCCCATCCCTATCTCTCCTTCTCTATCTCTCTCCCCATCCCTATCTCTCCTTCTCTCTCTCTCCCCATCCCTATCTCTCCTTCTCTCTCTCTCCCCAACCCTATCTCTCCTTCTCTCTCTCTCCCCATCCCTATCTCTCCTTCTCTCTCTCCTTCTCTATCTCTCTCCCCATCCCTATCTCTCCTACTCTCTCTCTCTCCCCATCCCTATCTCTCCTTCTCTGTCTCTCTCCCCATCTCTCTCTCCCTCTACCTCTCTCCACATCCCTATCTCTCCTTCTCTATCTCTCTCCCCATCCCTATCTCTCCTTCTCTATCTCTCCTTCTCTCTCTCTCCCCAACCCTATCTCTCCTTCTCTCTCTCTCCATCCCTATCTCTCCTTCTCTATCTCTCTCCCCATCCCTATCTCTCCTTCTCTATCTCTCTCCCCATCCATATCTCTCCTTCCCTCTCTCTCCCCATCCCTATCTCTCCTTCTCTCTCTCTCCCCATCCCTATCTCTCCTTCTCTCTCTCTCTCCCCATCCCTATCTCTCCTTCTCTGTCTCTCTCCCCATCTCTCTCTCCCTCTACCTCTCTCCACATCCCTATCTCTCCTTCTCTATCTCTCTCCCCATCCCTATCTCTCCTTCTCTATCTCTCCTTCTCTCTCTCTCCCCAACCCTATCTCTCCTTCTCTCTCTCTCCATCCCTATCTCTCCTTCTCTATCTCTCTCCCCATCCCTATCTCTCCTTCTCTATCTCTCTCCCCATCCATATCTCTCCTTCCCTCTCTCCCCCATCCCTATCTCTCCTTCTCTCTCTCTCCCCATCCCTATCTCTCCTTCTCTCTCTCTCCCCAACCCTATCTCTCCTTCTCTCTCTCCCCATCCCTATCTCTCCTTCTCTATCTCTCTCCCCATCCCTATCTCTCCTTCTCTATCTCTCCTTCTCTCTCTCTCCCCAACCCTATCTCTCCTTCTCTCTCTCCCCATCCCTATCTCTCCTTCTCTATCTCTCTCCCCATCCCTATCTCTCCTTCTCTATCTCTCCTTCTCTCTCTCTCCCCAACCCTATCTCTCCTTCTCTATCTCTCAGACCCATCCCTATCTCTCCTTCTCTATCTCTCTCCCCATCCCTATATCTCCTTCTCTATCTCTCTCCCCATCCCTATATCTCCTTCTCTATCTCTCTCCCCATCCCTATCTCTCCTTCTCTATCTCTCTCCCATATCCCTATCTCTCTCTACCTGTTAATGTTATAAAAGGTAGGGGAAAGGAAGAGGTCAAGAGAAAACTATTGTTATTTTCCAGTGACCTGAGAAATGAG